>NW_015386799.1:0-6758 GCF_001527695.2 Protobothrops mucrosquamatus
ATGATAAAGATGATTCAACATCTGATCTCAATATATTGCATACTGTAGATCAGTGGTGGCGAACCTATGGCACGGATGCCAGAGGCGGCACTCAGACCCTCTCTGTGGGCACGCATGCCATCACCCCAGACCTAGGCCTTCAGATAGGTTTTATAAAACCTTTTCGCTTTAGGCCTCCGCCGCCGTGTGCAAAAAAAAAAAAAGGTTCAATCAATCAGTCAATTTCAACTTCTCGTGGGGGAAAAAAAGATCTTGCAAAGCTGGAATTGATTGACTGAACTTTTTAGTCCCACCCAGTCTGCCGTTACCACCGCAGCCACGCCCACTCAATGGGCCACACCCAGCCAATGGGCCACACCCACCCGGCACCCGCCAATGCATAAGTGGGTTTTGGGTTGCAGTTTGGGCACTCGGTCTCTAAAAGGTTTGCCATCACTGCTGTAGATGTAGTCCCCCCCCAGATGTTGCTAAATTCCAACATTGCTCTAGCAAGTCTGACTAATAATGGGAGATACAGGATTTACTTATTATATAAATATATACCACACCTTTTATTCAAGAGCTCTTTCAAAGCATCAGTGAAATGGCAGCAAGGGTTTCCCTGGAGATCAAGAAAGTCAAGATGGCAGCTATAACTCTGTGATCAAATCTGTACCCCTTTGTAGCATGTTTAGCAACTGCCATCTCGACTTTTATTAGTGGCTCTGTCAGGCTGGATCGTGGCCTTTAGGGGGGAGAACACCAAATCTTTTTACCCATGTGACTTCCTGAACCAAAATGCCCATCCAAATCCATATTTTCTACCATGAAAAGCTTGAGAGCAATCCTGCTTTCATCTGAAGGAAGATTAAGAGGGTAAATTTCTACTTGAGAAAGTAGTGAGTGAATGTTCTAGTCAAATCTCCTCTTCCTGTTGTATAGGGATCAGATTACCTGGCATTTCTTATTATTATGAAAAATGTTTACATTCTACGTAGTTTGATGCTTAGTTTGCAACAAAAAAGATGCATGAGAACTATTCTCATTTATACCTGAGGCACACAGTTGTAACTAGTATTCCAACCAGTTTCTTATTGAGATGTATATGAATTCATGGTGACAGGGGACTAATAAATAGATTGTCCCTAACAATAATAATACAATTTATGTGAAATATAGCACTTTAGGCAGTCCAGTGTTGTTCATTTAAAATTTCAGTTGTTTTAAAACAATAAGAAAAATATCAGTTTAAACAATTTCTTTCCCTTTTCAAATGTACATCCTGAATTTGGGGCTGAGTGATCCTTTACACAGTTGAAGAGAAATCCAAAACATTGGTCCTGTGTTTGGTCTTATTGATCCTATTGCTAAAAGCACACCTGGGTTTGCAGGTTTATATGTAAGAGAAATTTCTGTTTATCTTTGTACACATGGGAAGTGATCTTGTAATGGTGCAGTTCTAGACCTACTAACACAGGTGTAAATCCTACTGATCTCAGCAAGACTTATTCCTTAGTAGAATTGTGTCACATTATAAGTCCCACCAAATGAAGTTGGGATGATTTCTAGTGGAACTACACAAAATCAAACAGCCAGATATTTCCACAGCCAAGAGAAACCACAGGCAAAAAAAAAAAGATATCTTGGAGAAAAAAGTATAGAAAGTAATATGACTGTTCTGCTTAATATAATTTTAAATATACACTTTTTGAGTCGAACTCCACCTCTTTGGTGGATATCATAGTACCACCAGATAGCCTCCTATAGCTCTTCAGAATTTGTGGTCTCTGACCGCCAAAACTGTCTACCTGTGATAGTTAACCTATTTTATTGCACTTTCCTAGTTTAAACAAAACATGGATAAATGCTCTCCTCCCTCCCTCTTCTTCAGGGCCCGATCCAATCTTTTTTTTCAAATTAAAAAAGAATGAGAAATCCCCAAGCAGAGTTTTACAACATGCCATGTTTTTTGAGTCTCAAGTACAAATATATATGCTTTTCCACATTGCTACTTAAAGAACAACTTCAATAGTTGAGGGGGGAAAATGTCCTGTTGCTCTGATTTTTTTTTTAAAGGACTTTCCTCTATAAATACTGGTAGTGCTTTTACATAAATGCAAGGAATGTGTTTCCAAGCTTCAATTTATAAGTGCGATTAACTTTATCTGGGTTATCCTTGTAAATTGCAGGAAGGCACAGTGATGGTGACTCCAGCCCGGCATACGTCAGCTGACTTCAATATCACTACCTCAGAGCTGAAAAATCTGATGCAGTTTCGAAAGAAAGAAGCTGTGCACAAAATAAAAGAATTATACGGTGACGTCTTTGAAATCTGTAATCGTCTGAAAACATCTCCTACAAGTGGAATATCTTCATCAGAAGTAGAGCTTAGGAAATCTGTGTTTGGAAAGAACTTTATACCTCCTAAGAAGCCCCTAACGTTTCTTGAATTGATATGGGAAGCACTGCAGGATATGACATTATGTATCTTGGAAGTTGCAGCCCTCATATCACTGGGACTTTCGTTTTATCATCCTTCAGGGGTAAATCTTGCAGCATGTCGTTTGGAGGAATTCGAAGGAGAAGAAGAAGAAGCAAACACCGAATGGATTGAAGGTTCTGCTATTCTTCTGTCAGTTGTTTGTGTGGTGCTGGTGACAGCTTTCAATGACTGGAGCAAGGAAAAACAGTTCAGGGGACTGCAGCGTCGCATTGAAAAGGAGCAAAAAGTTACTGTCATCAGGAGTGGGGATATAACACAGGTCCCAGTAGTTGACTTAGTGGTTGGGGATGTCATGCAAATCAGATACGGGGATCTTCTACCAGCTGATGGTCTGCTTCTCCAAGGCTACGATTTGAAACTAGATGAAAGCTCCCTTACCGGGGAATCTGATCAAGTCAAGAAGAATTTAAGTCAGGATCCTATGTTGTTATCAGGTACCCACGTGATGGAAGGCTCTGGAAAAATGGTTGTTACAGCTGTTGGTATTAACTCACAAACTGGTATTATCCTTACTTTACTTGGAGTTGGAGAGCATGAGAAACCAAAAGAGACCAACCAGAATGGTTCCCCTAAGAACAAAGAAGGGAAAAAAGTTGATGAGAAGGAAACAGAGGAAACTGAGGAAAGCTCCCTAAAACCTGCTGGGCACAAAAAAGAAAAATCTGTCCTTCAGGGAAAACTTACCAGATTAGCCGTGCAAATTGGCAAAGCTGGGCTGGCAATGTCTGTCATCACCGTCACTGTTCTTATAGCCTCTTTCTTCATTCGAACATTTGTGGTTGAGAAGCGCATTTGGACTGTTGAATGTACGCCTGTGTATGTACAATATATAGTGAAATTCTTTATCATTGGCGTGACGATTTTGGTTGTAGCCGTGCCTGAGGGCCTCCCACTTGCGGTAACCATCTCCCTCGCCTATTCTGTGAAGCAAATGATGAGAGATAATAATTTGGTCAGGCATCTGGATGCCTGCGAAACTATGGGCAACGCAACAGCCATTTGCTCAGATAAAACCGGGACCTTAACAATGAACAGAATGACAGTGGTTCAGATTTTTATTGGGGGTAAACATTACAAAATTGTTCCTGACCCTACTTTAATTCATCCAACTTTGTTGGCTTATCTGCTGAAGGGTGTTTCTGTTAACTGTGCTTATACGTCCAAGATCCTGAAACCTGAAGTAGAAGGAGGCCTGCCCCGTCAAATTGGCAATAAAACGGAATGTGCTTTACTGGGCTTGCTTATAGAACTAAATCTGAATTATGAGGCTATGAGGACTAAGATACCAGAAGAAATGTTGTATAAAGTGTATACCTTCAATTCCGACAGGAAGTCTATGAGCACAGTTTTGAAAAATGCTGCTGGTGGCTATCAGCTCTTCAGCAAGGGTGCTTCTGAAATACTCCTTCAAAAATGCACCAAAATATTGAACTCTGCTGCAGAGCGTGAGCCTTTTTCCAGAAAGGATAGGGAAAATGTGATAAAAAATGTGATTGCCCCAATGGCTTCTGAGGGACTCCGAACCATCTGTATTGCTTTCAGAGATTTTCCAGGTGGCCCTGATTCAAACGAACCAGAATGGGATGAGGAGGACACTGTTATTAAGGATTTAACCTGCGTTGCAGTTGTGGGCATTGAAGATCCAGTGAGACCCGAAGTTCCAGACGCAATCAGGAAGTGTCAGAACGCTGGCATCGTTGTCCGTATGGTCACGGGGGATAATATTAACACAGCGCGGGCAATTGCCGCCAAATGTGGGATTCTGCGACCCGGGGAGACCTTCCTGTGTTTAGAGGGGGGTGAGTTTAATAGATTAATTCGTAATCAGAATGGGGAGATCAAACAAGAATTGATAGACAGGATCTGGCCTACCCTAGCTGTGCTTGCAAGATCCTCCCCAGCTGATAAGTACAACTTGGTGGAAGGGATCATCAACAGCAATATCACAGAGCAAAGACAAGTGGTAGCAGTCACTGGGGATGGTACTAATGACGGGCCGGCGTTAAAAAAGGCTGATGTTGGCTTTGCCATGGGGATTGCTGGAACAGATGTAGCTAAGGAAGCTTCTGATATTATTCTTACTGATGACAATTTTTCAAGCATTGTAAAAGCAGTGATGTGGGGTAGAAATGTGTACGATAGCATTTCCAAATTTCTTCAGTTTCAACTGACCGTCAATGTGGTAGCCGTGATTGTTGCTTTTACAGGTGCCTGCGTCACCCAGAATTCCCCTCTGAAGGCAGTTCAGATGTTGTGGGTTAATCTCATTATGGATACCTTTGCTTCTCTCGCTTTAGCCACAGAAAAGCCAACCGAAGCATTGCTGAAACGGAAGCCTTATGGCAGAAATAAGCCACTCGTCTCCCGTATAATGATGAAAAATATTTTCTTACATGCCATCTATCAGATGGTAGTGGTCTTTTCACTACTGTTTGTAGGAGAAAGGTTATTTGATATTGAAAATGGACGAATCTCAACACTGCAGTCCCCACCCACCCAGCATTACACTCTTATATTTAACACATTTGTAATGATGCAAATTTGTAATGAAGTCAATGCACGAAAGATTCACGGAGAACGGAATGTTTTTTCGGGAATATTTAAAAATAGCATTTTTTGCTGTGTCACTCTAGGAACCTTGATTATACAAGTCGTAATTGTTCAGTTTGGAGGGAAGCCCTTTAGTTGCACAGCTCTTACCCTAGAGCAGTGGCTGTGGTCCCTCTTTTTTGGCCTGGGGTCCTTGGTATGGGGACAAGTCATCATTAGTATTCCTACCAGATATATGTGGTTCCTGAAAGAAATTGGACAGCAGCCTCTCAAAGAGGAGGTAACAGGACAAGTAACTGAAGAGATTGACTATGGTGAACAGGAACTGCGTCACAGCCAAATTTTGTGGTGCAGGGGCTTAAGTAGAATACAAGCTCAGTGCCGAGTAGTGAATGCCTTTCGCTATCCTATATATAAAAATCCACACTCAGCAATGAGCAGTAAAACTATCTGACCAGACACTAAAGCAGATTCTGAAATGGTGGTTTGATTCTTGGGGAAATGTTGATTTCAAAAGAGTAATGTGCACGTTAGCTCCAGTAAGAAATGGATGGGGAATGTGGGGGGGGGAGCTTCACAGCAGTCGGTGAAGGAGACACGTTTTTGAAGCTATCTAGCAAAATAGGAGTTTCTGGTCTGAACCTAATTCCTAGTAAATGGGAGAAAGCGTAAGAAATCAATACAGCAATACAATTAACACTTTCTTATGTAGGGGTCTAATCATTATGTTAAGCAGACTTGTCCTGGATTTTGAGACGTTAATTTCTTTTTTTGCAAAAAAAAGATGCCTTCAGAGAAAAGAGGAGCGATGAAGCCAAAAAATCCATGTCTTTAATTTTTTTATATTTATACATTTATTAATTGAAAGGTGATATTCTTATAAATGATAGGTGTTAAACAGTGCACATAACAGCATTCATGTTTGCTCCTTCTTTATGCCTATAATTTGTGTCAATTGACGGAGTCTCCCGAGGCCCTTAGTCTGGGCCACCTTCCCAAGTACTTTCCTTCTTTCTTAAGGCTGCAGGCTGTGAATCTAAGGAAGCAGGATAGATGTGGCTACAAGCAGGCTGAATGTACTTTTATTTTGTTGTTGGCAGTTCCTTCTGAGCAAAAATTATATGAACAATAATAAAAATACTTAAAACTATTTTCGTTTTGGTTGGTTAATTAACAGAATCAGAAAAAAACCAAAATAGTCATTTTTTACAAAAAGAGGTGAGCCCTACAAACTAGGGATGTAATCATCTTTGCGCACCTATGTATTATGGATAATTTTTCTCCTAATAATATCTTCCAGAAATACATAGATAGTCAAAGGTGATTAATGTGATAACTTCCTAGTAGGGGTCTCTGGGGTAAGGATGGAGAGGGTGAAAAGATACTAGACCAGGGGTAGGCAACCTCGGCTCTCTTATGACTCATAGACCACAACTCCTAGAATTCCTGAGCCAGCATGGCTCAGCTTGGAAGCCTCTCCCTTTCCCCTCAGCATGGCTGACTCAAGAATTCTGGGAGTTGAAGTCCGTGTTGTGGCTCCGTCCGGTGGGTCCCTCTCATCAGAGGAGGAAGGCTCTGAACATGACGGAGAGGAGATGGCTAGGTCTCCCTCTCCCGGCCCTTCCCCTCTGGTGCAGCCTTCGGTGCCTTCCGACAGCGAGGAGTTTGGCCAGGAGCCCGGTGTTTCTGGGATTGGCCAGGAGCCCGGTGTTTCTGGACTTGGCCA
>NW_015386799.1:6977-119617 GCF_001527695.2 Protobothrops mucrosquamatus
TAGGCCTGTTCTAAAAACACACCCATACAAAACCCCCCACTGAAACACAATCCAAACTACGCCAGGCCGGCCGCACGGAATAGATGGGCCTTCAGGGCTCGGCGAAAAAGGCGCAGGTCCGCAACTGTACGTAGGTCGGGGGGTAGGTCATTCCAGAGGGCAGGAGCTGCCACAGAGAAGGCTCTCCCCCTGGGGGTCAATGTATTTCAGACAGTATGAGGTAACTTAGAAAGTTGAGGACACATAATGTTTCCCAGGACTGGGCAGTAATTCAACAAAAAGAGAAAAGACACTTTGGAGAGCGCAGGTGAATGAATATTGCAACTGGCTACAACTTCAAATGTGTCATATGCTTGCCCTACACAGAGAGAGAATAACAGAATAACAGAATTGGAAGGGACCTTGGGGGTCTTCTAGTCCAACTCTGTGCTTAAGCAGGAGACCCTGGCCTATGCCATTCCAGACAAGTGGCTGTCCAGTCTCTTCTTAAAAGACTCCAGTGATGGAGCACCCACAACTTCTAGTGGCAAGCTGCTCCACTGATTAATTGTTCTCACTGTTAGGAAATTTCTCCCTAGTTCTAGGTTGGTTCTCTCCTTGATTAGTTTCCATCCCAGTACAATAGTTTTAATCGCTCCCCAACAAAAAAAAAATCCTGGTTTGGTCATTCAAAAGTTTTCCCCATTGACTTTGCTTGTCAGAAAGTCGCAAAAGGTGATCACGTGACCTTCGGACACAACTGTCATAAGTATGAACCAGTTTCCAAGCATCCAAATTTTGATCACATGACCATGGGGATGCTGCAACATACACAACTTTTTTCAGTGCTATTGTAACTTTGAACAGTTACTAAATGAACGGTTGTAAGTCGAGGATTATCTGTGTAGCTAAATTTCCACCAATGGAGCTCTTTCGAGAAATTTGCCTGTAATTTTGACAAGGACCTCTTGAGGGCACTGTGACACTGAATAATAATAAAATCCGACTCCTTTCTATCATACATTACTGGAAGAAGAACAACACAACATGCAGTGATCTTAGTTACCATTTTATATCAAGTCCTTATGCATCGTTAAACAGAACACAATCTTTAAAATTAATCGAATTACATGTTGATAAGCATTCTCCTAGAAAGAAATGATAATAAAAACCTACAGAGAAATGTTTAGTTGTCTCCAAGCACAGCAGGGAGTTTAGTTTTTCTTATACAGTATGTAAAATTCGTATGTTATATAATGGTCATAAAATGTATTTTAGAACTTGTATTTGGCTGATGTTGTCCAAGTTTGGAAGCTCAGCAAGATCAAACCTCTAACATTCTAAGTCAGGGTGGGCAACTCTGACAACCTGTGGACTTCAACTCCCAGAATGCTGGCTCAGGAATTCTGGGAGTTGAAGTCCACTGGTCATAAAGTTGCTAGAGTTGCCTACCCATTCTAAATGATGCAGGTGGAATAGAATGGAACGGAACAGAACAGAACGGAACGGAACAGAACAGAACAGAACAGAATAGAATAGGAAGGGACCTTGGAGGTCTTCTAGTCCAGCCCCCTGCTCAAGGAGAATCTATACCATCTCAGACAGGTGATTGTCCAGTCTCTTCTTGAAAATTTCCAGTGATGGGGCACCCACGATTTCTGGGGGTAAGCTGTTCCACTGGTTGATTGTCCTCACTGTCAGGAAGTTTCTCCTTAATTCCAGGTTGCTTCTCTCAGGAGGCAGGGGGGCAATAATAAGTCTTCTCTAGGAAGTTGAGTCTTCACATAATGTGTCCAAAGCAGAATAGTTTGAGCTGGTCATTTGTGCCGCAAGTGAGACCTCTGGGTTGATTTGTTTGATGATCCATAGGTTTGTTTTCTTGGCTGTCCACAGTATTTTTAGGAGTCTTCTCCAAAACCAAAGTTCAAAAATAACAATATTCTTTCTACCTTCAAAATTCAACTTTTATTTCATAGATGTCACAGATAATACCATGGCCCAATTCACCTCACAGGGTTGTTGTTGTGAAGAAAATAGGAGGGAGAAGGAGTATTAGATATGTTCACTGCCTTGAGTTGTTTATAAAAAAAATAATAAAGGCAGTAAATAAATAAATACTCCTTTACTGAGGATAGTTGAATTTAAAAGGTGGAGTATTGTTTCAGTATCTTCACTGTCCGTTGCTATACCTGTTGCCATTAGTTATACCTGTTTAAATTTAATCCTAGTCTTATTTTTTTCCTTGTCTTGCCTTTTATTACTAAAGCTTGCAGATCCTTCACGCTTTTTTCTATCAGAGTAATCATCAGCACAGTGCAGATTACTGATGTTTCTTCTTCCAGTTTTTAAAACCATGGTCATCTACTTCCAATCCAACTTTCTTTAATATATATTCAGCATATGGGTTCTATAAATAAGGGGAGAGTATACAGCTATCTCACATTCCTTTGCCTACTTGAAGCAGGAGAACAATGACATTTTCTGTGATTCCCATTTTTCTAAGCCCCTTCCACAGTTCAACGGGATTAACACAGTCAAAGGCCTTTCTATAATCAATGGAGCACACACTGAGCTCTTTGGGGGTGTTCTTTGACTTTTTCAATTATCCACCATGCGTCAGCAATAACGTCTTGTATTCATCAAAGATCAAGTTTGGAAGTTTCACCAGAACAGATGCTCAGCCTTCCAAACATCTGTGTTTACTTTTCTGTTTCTAATGGACTGTAAATCCAGCAGTTTTTTGCCTCGGTAATTTCATCAAACCATTCTTGTTTCTTTGAGAAATACAGTATTAGGCCACTCAACATTTTAGAAGCGTTACAACTTAAATGCTTGGGATTATTCAACTGTTATATGCAAAACAAAGGTACTGCTTCTGTAGATTGTTTTATTTGCATGGGCAATTCAGTTGATAGTAATTTGAGTTAATCCTTCTTATAATACTCTAACAGTTTCTAAAGCATGACTTAGTTTGAATTGACTTGAGAAAAAGCCAACTGTGTCTTCAAACAGAATACTAAATCAGGATTTTAAGCCATGGTCTGTTGAATAAATCATGTTAGATAGACTTCATGGACCACATTTGTAAACCAGGCCTGTAATCCTTACTGCAATACAGCAGGACAGGTTTGAGCATTCCCTCTTATCACTGTGATAACAAATGAGAGTTGTGATCTAAATAGGTAGCATCTCCAAGTCTTAGCCTAGCTAGCAGCCATCCAATAGAATAATACCGATAATGGTAGTCAAAATCTATCAAGAGGTCCAGCACAAAGATGCAAACTATGCAGTAGATAAAACATGTGATTCATACTGTCCTCAGTTTTCTGGGGGTAAATAAGCTTGTTCTGAATTGGCAAAATTTATCCATATTAATATGCTACTTTAAAATCCAGTCTGAGCATCTGCTCACCAAGAAAATGTGCTATGGGCTTCTACTGCAAGCAAAGTGACTTCTGGATCAGTCACTCATTGGTCAGTTTGTTCGCTGGTCCATAACTCATATTGGGCTGGTGCTTTTTTAATATATAGCATGTACTCATAAACAAGGGGTCTTCAAACATGGCCCTTTTATGACTTGTGGACTTCAACTCCTAGAATGCTGTCATAAACTATCAAACATGGAAGGTTAGTTGGCAAAGAAAAAAAGCCAGAGTAAGGCTGAAAGAAACTAGGGTTTTGATTTATTAGAGGGGATTCTATGCTATTGATTAGAGGGTTAAATATGGTGGAACATAATTTTTTTAGAAAATAAAGTAATATTATAATTGAATAGGTAAGATGTGTAATAAGACTAATAGATTTTTGGTTTAATATGGTAAAAAATAGATAATTTTTAGAAAATAGAATAAAATTATATGCAAATAGATAAGATGTGTATTTAGAATATTAGATTTTGTTATGAAAAGGGAAAAATGTAGAAGCTGAGATAAGGGAAGCTCTGGTCACCTAAAGTTTGGAAATTATAACATACCAAATGTTAAGTTGAATATTGAGGGGAAATTAAAGCCTGGGGAAAAAGCAATAACAGGACATTGATGTATATAAGATTGAATGCAAACATAATTAAGATATGTATAAGTTTAAAAAAATCGATAAATGTAACAAAAATGATTTTACTTAGTTGATAACAATAAGAACTATATTAGTTCAATATGAGATAGTAGATATTAAGGGAAAAAGAGAGGAAATATCTGATGATGTAACTTGAGATTTGTGCCAAAGATTTATGTATGTTATGGAATTATTGATTACTCAGTCACCACGTTGCTTTTTAAATATTTAATGTAAAACTAGAAAACTATTTAAAAAAAACTATCAAACATGCTTTTTCTTCTACTTCATGGGTGTCAAACTTGCCGCATCACGTAACGTGTCACGACTTTTTTTTTTGCATTGCTGGAGGCTGGAGCTGGGGCAGGCGCGGCCTCCATATGATGTAACCAGCCTGCGGGCCAGCAGTTTGACACCTCTGTTCTACTTCAACAGTTTTTAATGCATAACTACATTCTTCTACAATCAACAGTTACCTTTTTCCCAGATTTTTTTTTCTATCATCACCTGTTTGAATGCTTTTCCCCTGAACTGTCAAAAAGAGAAATAGGGATTGAATGTATTGTTGGTTTCACACTAAAAGGTAGCATTAATGTTTCTAGTTAGTAAATTAAAATCTGGCAAGGAATAACAGGATACTTACTTGCAAAATAAATATGCAGCTAGAAAGAGTGGAAAAATGCCTTTTCATCCCTAAAACATTAGAAACCTTTAAGTGGTAAAGTGTATAATAGAGGATTTGTACAAATGCGTCAGTATTTTCCCACAAGATTATCATGCTAGGAAATGGGCTTTATTTCCAGAAACTGAAAATGATGAGTCAAGCATGCAAATAATTTTCTAATATAAAATCCTTTGAAACATGGGCATTTTAACATGAATAGTTCCGTTTCCTCAGATTATAAACAACATTGTCCTCATTTTTTTCCAAGTAACTACGTTTAATTTTAATCTTTTTCAGGCAGTGAAATTCTACAAAAGCATTTGACCACTTCAATTATCCCCAAGATTAAAATGTGATCTAATAGATGTTATTATGTTTCCCCCTCAGAAGGCCTACCATATATTCTTCATGAAGCTTCACTTTCTAAATCTAAGTGATGTAATTGTGACTATTGTATCCATACCTGCTCAGGAGTGATGTAAACAAGGAGGAATAATGTAAGATTTTCTGGACTGAGAGAGATGATTGATACACATGGAGACCATTTATTTGGGAGCAGAATTTAAGGATGTTTAAGGAATATTTTAACAAATAAAAAAGAGCCTGACTACGGCCTCAGATTCAACTAATGAAGTCATTTCCCCAATCTGAGAGGGAAATAGTCTATCACTTAAGTGAGAAAAGTGATGCAAACTGAGATTACCAATATGAGATGCCTCTAGTTTATGGCTTTATTCATACAACAAACTTAATTAAGAATTAACTGCTCTTAAAAAATCTGCATAATGTACTGTATCATAAATGAGATGCGTTTCCATGAGATGCTAAAAACTAGATGAAGTTTAGCATGGCAGTGCTCGTGTAGCATCGGGTCTGCAACTATCTCGGAAAGTGTGTTACAGAGAGTCCCTCAACAGCACTGAAAAACGTGACTTACAACCTGTCCCGTCACAGCATCCCCATGGTCACATGATCAAAATTCAGGCATTTGACAACCGGCATGCATTTACGCTGGTTGCAGCGTCCTGGGTTCATGGGATTGCCATTTGCAATCAGGGGGCTTCTGACAGGCAACGTCAATGGGGCAAACCAGATTCACTTAATTGCAGTGCTTTGTTTAACAAGGGTGGCAAAAAAAAAAAGCTTGCACAACTCACTTAACAACAGCCTTGTTTAGCAACGGAAATCCTGGCCCCAATTATGGTCATAAGGATTAACAGTATGTGAAGGCAACTGCCCAACTGATCTCTTCCTCCTCCAGTTGTTGGGGGCTACCTGATCCCTAATTTGAGGGGGGGGGAGGAGGAGGAGGAAGAGGAAAAAGGGGGAGGGGAGAGGGAAGAGGAAGAGGAGGAAGAAGAGGAGGAAAAAGGGGACGGGGGAGAGGGAGAAGAAGAAACAACAACGACAACAACAACTAAAAGGGCAGGTGAGGCACAGACTGACCTGGGCACTTAGAGGTGCCCTTTGGGAGCCATGCCACAGCATTGAGCTCTGCTGTGGGAACCCCCCCCCCCCAAAAAAAAAAACCCCTTTCGTAGCAGCTTTGCAACCCAGCATTGCTTTGAGGAAGCCCCCTTCAGGATAAAAGTTCCTCAGCCACGCAGTGTTTCTCAACCTTGACAATTTGAAGGCATGTGGACTTCAACTCCCAGAATTCCACAGCCAGCAATGCTGGCTGTGGAATTCTGGGAATTGAAGTCCACATGCCTTCAAATTGTCAAGGTTGAGAAACGCTGCGAGGAAGGCTGCATTCATAGGCACGCAAGCCGAGGGTCCGGACTTGCTTGCTGAATCAATCCATTTTCGGGGACTCTACTATTTTATAATACTATCCTAATATTATTTAGATAATAGAGGAAACCACGAACAAAGCAGCGGGAGCTGCAGAATAAATAATAGCCCCACAAAGCCCAGCCCGGCCCGACGGACCAAGCCCAGGGACTCCGCGGAACCATTTAAGAGAGCGGAGTTTCCTCCCCGAGGGTCGGCCTGCTTCAGATTTCGATTGGACAGGCAGAGACAATCCGCTTTCTGATTGGCCAGTTGTGGCATGACTGACGGATAGAAAGAACGTTGGGTATTGTTTCCGGTCTTGCTAAATGATTTCGCAGGGAAGCCTATTCTGTGCAGCAGCGATGGCCGAGTGGTTAAGGCGTTGGACTTGAAATCCAATGGGGTCTCCCCGCGCAGGTTCGAACCCTGCTCGCTGCGGTATACGGGTTTCTTTTTCTTTTTTTAAGTAAATTCAAATTCAGTCGACTCAAACTTTTCGCTCGAGTCGCTCGTGCCCTCGTGCATTGGCACTTAAAGTTAAAAAAGCAAAGGGCGCGCACATACGTTGTTTTCCTATAAATCTGGTCCCACGGCCATCGCCTTTTCCTGCAGAATCGCTCCTGACGAACCGCCTCCTGGAGGGCAGGTTTCTGTGGGGTGGGCATTACACGAAGGCAGCAATAGATGGGGGCATTCTTCAATATCCGCTTATCTTGAGAAAGGGAATACCTCCTTTGGCTCTCAGAATTGTTTGTTCCTCCGGAAAAACAGTAATCTGTCTTCGGGTATACAAAGAAAACGCGGACCCTGAAATGTATCCGCTCCTGGGGGGGGGGGACGCTTTAATTTTTCCACTTAGCTCAGGGATCTTCAAACTTGGCCCTTTTATGACTGGTGGACTTCAATTCCCAGAATTCCTCAGCCAGCTTGCCTGGCTGAGGAATTCTGGGAGTTGAAGTCCACCAGTCATAAAAGGGCCAAGTTTAAAGACCCCCTGATTTAGAACCAAGCCTGTGGAGGCAGTTTTCAAAGGGTCCAGGTCTCAGCTAGAGTCAGGTGTTCTCATTTGCATGCTCTGTATTCACACAGAAAGGCGACCCAGGTCAAACAGCAATGTCTTGGGATTCGTGCATGGTAAACTGCCTAGGGCAGGGGTCTTCCAACTTGGCCCTTTTATGACATGTGGACTTCAACTCCCAGAATTCCTCAGCCAGCGTGCCTGGCTGAGGAATTCTGGGAGTTGAAGTCCACCAGTCATAAAAGGGCCAAGTTTAAAGACCCCCTGACTTAGCTTTTCCCAACGCTTCTACCCCCCCTCCCCTCCCCTCCCCTCCCTCAAGGGGACCAGGTCTCAGCTAGAGTCAGGTGTTCTCATTTGCATGCTCTGTATTCACACAGAAAGGCGACCCAGGTCAAACAGCAATGTCTTGGGATTCGTGCATGGTAAACTGCCTAGGGCAGGGGTCTTCCAACTTGGCCCTTTTACGACTTGTGGACTTCAACTCCCAGAATTCCTCAGCCAGGCATGCTGGCTGAGGAATTCTGGGAGTTGAAGTCCACAAGTCGTAAAAGGGCCAAGTTGGAAGACCCCCTGGTCTAGGGAGATTCTGGGTCATCCAGGTCGTGGCTGTCTGAAAGGTGCCGGTTCTTGCGCGCGAGCATCTCACCCTGTTGCGCGAATGTAGGCTACTTGGTTAATTTGGGATTGCTTGTATTGTGGGAAGCCAGGAAACGGGCTGGGTCCGTGACCAGGTCACGCGTATCGTGTAAAGGCAGCCTCCCGACAACACGGCGGAAGGCGACCTAGAATGAATGAATGGATGGATGGATGGATGAATAAATGGAATGAATGAACCGGCTGTTAAAGCGGCATCCAAGGTCTGCAGGCATAGATGGAAAGCCTGATGTGGATTCTTTTCAAGCTTGGATCGGGAGTCCGGCGTCTTCCCACCTCCCGGAAGACACAGTCGCGGTCCCAGCGCAGTGCGGGGTGGATTAAGGAATGGACTTCGGCCTAGCGGGGTATATTTCAGCTCAGGGGTCTTCAAACGTGGCCCGTTTATGACTTGTGGACTTCAACTCCCAGAATTCCTCAGCCAGCGTGCCTGGCTGAGGAATTCTGGGAGTTGAAGTCCACAAGTCATAAAAAGGGCCAAATTTGAAGAGCTGTTTGATTTGCTGGAAGACAATCTGAGGCGAGGCTGGGGAATGCTTGAGTTGAAGTCCACACATTTCTTAAAGTTGCCAAGGTTGGAAAACACTGAGTTAAAAATCTACCTGCGTTGGAGCGGGTTGTTTCCCTGATTTTTGTAACTTTTCAGGTTTAATTTGTATTTCATGAGTCTGTTAATTTTTAACAGAGTTACAAGTTGATTTTGTAACATGTATCTGTACTTCAGTCTTACTTCGGATAGGAATAAACTGGGATGCGTTGGGATTTACGGTCTACCTGAGATTGCTTTTTATTTGCACAAATCAGATTGCTTTATACTGGCACTTAATTACACACTTTTCATTGTTATAAATTTCTTTGAATGCTCTTGGTTCAGTTATGTATTTGAGTGCGTTCTGTTGGATTTCTGTATTTCTATTTTTGTCCATGATTTGCACCATTTCAGTAACTTTCACAATTCATTAAAAATTAATTCCTTTGTTTTTTAGAAAAAGAGAAGAAGATCTGTTCCTAGAACAGGTTATTTTTCTTTTCTTTTTTTTCATACATTTGATTGAACCTTTTTAAAGAGACAATATGAATGAGGACAAAAAAAATGTAGGAGAGTAAAATATGGGTGAAGAAAGGCATTTACAAGTTTCATAGTATAATTTAACTGAATAATTGTAAGTATACTATATATTTTAAAAAACTAAAATCACTTTTAAACTTTGAGCCGATTACAGGAACAGTGGTGACCTCTGAGATACCTTCCGGCCTGATTCTACTAGCTCAGTGGTGGCGAACCTACGGCACGGGTGCCAGAGGTGGCACTCAGAGCCCTCTCTGTGGGCACGCGAGCCATGCCCCAGAGATGGCAACTGTCCCTCTTCAACCAGCCACCCGCTAACTCGCCGAGGTCCCACATGGCCAGATGCATCCCAGCACCCATGTGCTCGATGGTGTCAGGCAGCAGCCGCCCCAGCCCCTGCCTCACCTTGCCCTGCGACAATGGCACCCCCGCCCTGCCTCGCCTTGGCTCGCCTCACCCTGCAGGATGAGCCTCCTGCCCACCGCCCCACCTGCCAGAGACCCCCTGGATCTCCCTCAACCCTGCCCGGCCCCCACAGGCGTTCCTCCCCATCAAGGTGATCATGCCCACCTTGGCCATACCCACCCAATCTGCCATGACCACCACAGCCATGCCCACCCAGTGGGCCACGCCCACCTGGCACCCAGCAATAAATAAGTGGGTTTTGGGTTGCAGTTTGGGCACTCGGTCTCTAAAAGGTTCGCCATCACTGTACTAGCTGTACCCGGCCACGCGTTGCTGTGGCTCAGTCTGGTTAAATGGAAAAGATGTCACAGGTGTGACAGCTATATAATAGTAGATATATAAAAACACGCGCGTATTCGAATGCAACATTGTGTCAAAATTTCAAAGCAATCGGTGAAGAACTTTCGGAGATTTAAGATTTTGAACAAACGAACATTTACATTTTTATTTATATAGATGTCCTATCTGCCCAGAGGGCTGTTGGTAGTCAGTGGGAAATGGATACATGAGCCCTTCCTTTTGTGCCAATCAGCAGCCTACCTGCCCCTTTTTTTGCCCAGATTGCACTTTCTAAAAGGCTTCGCAGGAGAAGCCCCCACAATGCATTGCAGAAAGCAAGGTTAGCTGCAACAAAGGCACAATTAACTGTTGCTAAGCTCGGGTAGTTAAGGAAGTGCCCGTGTTGGTTCACTAGCCATAATTGAGGAAAGACATTCATTGTCATAGCTGCCACTTGTGATAGCTATGAGAGCTCATAATTATAAAAGGGTGTCCCAAATGGTGAGTGTGCTCCTTTGGGGAAACACAACCCCATCCAAAGCAAGACTCATCTTATGTCCTGCTTATTTGGAATTAATTTTAGTGTATATTACAGGGGTTTTCAAACTTGGTCCTTTTATGACTTGTGGACTTCAGCTCCCAGAATTCCTCAGTCAGCGTGCCTGGCTGAGGAATTCTGGGAGTTGAAGTCCACAAGTCATAAAAGGGCCACGTTTGAAGACCCCTGGTATATTACTTCATCCAGCCTATTACTGAGATTAAAACAGCCCTGAGATTCTACAAAGTAGCTTGTGTTCCTAAGAAAAAATAAACTTATTGCTCCCAAAAGGTTTTGATCAGTTGAAGTGCAATTGTTTTCATCTACATTGCTCTGTGCCGTGCCCTGTCCCCTGACAAACATCAAGTATAGGAATCATTAATTCATTTTCTTGGATAGGTAGTACATGCACAAGACACTTCTTTTATTTAAGTAATCCTTACATTGAAACCAATTGCTCCCTACTGACAGCAATAAGAAATTGCATAACTTTGGTGACATGGGTTCGCTAAATGCTTACGTGCAGTACAGACCTATTTGTTAAAAATTGAGCAATATTTAATGGCACCATGGTTTAATTACGAAGGCTTCCACATCATCAAAGCATGTGCCATTAATTTTAATGTTCCAAAACTGACATTTATTAAAACAAGTACAACAGGTTATTACATCTTAATAAAAAACACAACCTTTCATAGTTTTTCTGTATTCAGTTCTTCGTTTTGGAATTTTTACCAGCATTTAATATTTATGCAAGGAAATAACACCCCATTTTTTTTCATTGTATGTCCAAAGTTTAAACTTTATGTAAATTCACTTTAAGTGGAGTTTTGGGGGGAACATAATCCTTGTATAAAACAAAGGAATCCTCTACATGAAGATGAAAAATAGGGTGATATTGTAGGAATAATGCAATTAAATATGCCATGCAATTGCTATAAAGACATTGCATGTTGTACAGGTTTTACTGGACTATCCAAAGTTTATTTCTAGGGTCGGGTAAGGGGACTGGCTTCAGTTCATGGTTCCTTCCAGATCTTCATTTCACTGGAGATCTGGATCACTTCTGAGCAAGTGGCTTGTACCTAATGGCCTAAGCCCTAAGGCAATGTTTCTCAACCTTAGCAACTTTAAGATGAATAGACTTCAACTCCTGGAATGGAAGGACTCGGGAATTCTGGAAGTTAGTCCACTCAAGTTAACATTGTTAAGGCTGAGGAGCACTGGCCTAAGGATACAAACACAAATGCACTCTTGGAGCATTGAGCAGCAATCTAGTTTTGCAGCAAAGGAACAATTCAACTCCATTTACAGAGGCAGGAAGAAAAGAAGGCATGACCAGGCATATTGCTTTTTATCATCAGGCCTTCTCTTTCCTGGACCACTACATTTTTGGAGTTTAGTTGAAATAATATGCACTAGTGTTGGAAGAAAAATCAGATCTGGTTCCAAGCTGGGAGAAAGACGCTGAAATAAAATGGAGGCAGGCTGTAGGAAAGAAAGTCTCTATTTGGTAGCCAGAAACTTCAGTGACATCAGCATATTTCTGGGGTGGCTGACAAAATGGTGTTGAGAGTGGGTGTTTTTTTATACATTCTTTGGGGCTTTGTGATTGAGATGCCTGTTCCTGTGTAAGAATATGTCCTTTAATATTTTAATGGCAGTTGCCAGATTCCTATGGGGTCATGTAGGGGTCATGGCTGGCTCTTCAGGCCAGAAGGGAAATGCAAATCCTAGATGTTTTGTTTGTCTGAGCTAATCTTGTCAGTTTGGGCTCCTTGCCTATTGTCTTGCTTATTTAGTGTTTCTGGGTGTTCTTTGTTTATAAATAGGGTGGCCCAGCTTGCTGAATGCATGCAAAATATCCATTTCTAAAGACTAGCTTCTTCCTATAGCAGGAAGACTGGGGCTGCTTTCTGCCTTTGTTAAGATTTTTCTCCTCTTCTCTTTTAGGGGAAATATTCTATCTCACCTCTTTTAATATCCTGTAGAATATTTTTATTCTGGGAGGGAGGGCTTCCCACACTAGTCTTTAATTCCACATATCAGCTTTTTTCTCTCTACAAGTAGCTTTCCTTGCCCAGGAATCAGACCTTTTTAATCCAGCACCTGGAGCATGACAAATATACAGACAACTGCTAAGGTAGCTGAAAGTGAAGGAAATTGAAGAAGCGCACAAAGTGTCCACCCAAACATTAACAGCCCTGCCCCCATTGATGTGCAGCTCAGCAGCGTGTCTGATAGCAATAGATCAAACAGATGCCAAGAAACTAATAATGCCAGCTGATGGATATCATAGGATCCAAATCTGAAAATATAAAATGCCTACTATCCTGAAGACAGATTTATCACTTGCTTCGCAATGATGTTGGTTTATTACATTGCTTTCACTGGCAAGCACATCAGATCAAACTGTCCGGCCGCTCATTTCTTACGAAATTAGCCAAGGATGAAGACTGCCTCAGGAAATTAAACAAAAAACAACAACCAATAATGTTATTCATCAACTTGGCCAACGCAGATCCTATTGTCCTGTGTCTGGGAATAAAAGACCGCAATACTGTTTAGCCATAAGAGCAAGGTAAGCATTTTGAATGACAGCTTGATTGCCCTGCAAGAAATATTTCCACTTAGGACAGATGGATTATAGTTGTGATGCCATACTGGGTTGCCAAAATCTGGAAGGCTGCAAATCCTTGAGAGTTTTGCAGCCCAGATATGGCTTCGGGTCATTTTTCATTTGGAAAGTGGAATTACAATCCCTTCTTCAACTCAAATCAATTGGAAATTCACCTGGAGAAAGAACCAATCAGAAAATGGTTTTCCAGAATTCCAATGACATGGTCCAATGATTGATTGGTTGGTTCCAGCTCCCCGGGAACTGTTAGGAAGTGACCTATGAAGCAGATCATTTGGACCCCTGAAGATACTGGCAAAATGTCAGGATGCCAGATAATTAGACTATGGTCTAATAGCCTGGAAAATCATTACCATTGAATATAATCTCTTTGTTACTCCTATAATAACATCCATAGAATTGCAAACAGATTCAAAACCTGTTAAAAATCAGAGCATGGAATGGAATAATTAATATCTGAGAACATAAGATTTTGCATTGTGTCAGATCAGAGAACTGCACTGTGTTGCCATGGCTTCCAAAAGATAGATACAAATGCATTTTCTGATCCACTATCTGATCTTTTGAAAGAGGGGCATCCATTAAATCTGGGACTGCAGGGCTCTCTTACAGTTTCATAGGGCCTAACAATGATGATACAGTATGTAGCTGCTCTCTACAAGACCCCAGGTGTATATGGGGCTGGTGAACAAAACTGCAGAATTGGGAACGTCATCCACAGGAATTGGATGGGAGAACCTTGATTTGCCATAACTCAAAGCAAATTATCCTCATCAAGAGCATTGGGTATCACAGAAGTTGAGATGGCAGTCCATCTTGACTTTTTTGACTGACCTCCTGCTTCTAGGTGCTCTAAATTTTGGACAGTTTTGCAGTTGTTGTTTTTTTTTTACATTGCAAAATAGATTGCCATGCCTACAAGAATTGTCTTCCATGAGTTTCTTACTTCAACTGGTGTTATGTGTGAACTCTAAATGTTTCGGCCCTGGGCTATTCGTTGGACCTATTCTTGATGAATGCTTGCCCACCGAATAGGATTTACATCTATTGTGATCAGAGTTGTGTTGGCTAAGACAGAGGTCCCCAACCTTTTGGGCACAAGGGACCGGTTCCGTGGAGAGAGCTTTTTCTGTGGACCAGAGGGTGCGTGGTTTTGTGTGCTGCCTGCATCCCACGGATGGGGCTTTGCTTTTTTGTGTGGACAGGTTGCTGGCATACCACGGCCCAGTAATGGTCCATGGACCGGGGGTTGGGGACCCCTGGGCTAAAAGATAGGAAAGGTAGAGTTCTCCCTCTTCCACCAAAAAATCAAGATGACGACTAGATGGCAGTAAAGATACAGAGCTTTCTCTTTTCTACTATCTACTGATAATCCAGATTTTTTTAGATCAGATCTGAAATAGAGTCACAGGCTAGAAGGGCTTCTAGTCCAACTCCCTACCCATGGCAGGAAACCTTATTACATCCCCGACAAATGATTGTCCAATCTTTTCTTGAAAACTTCCAGTGATGGACCACCCACAACTCCAGGAGGCAGTTGCCTGGTAGCTCTAGAGTAGGGTTTTGGTAACAACGCTAGTTATGAAATTCTCATAAGAAGCTCTTTATTAGTGTTTCTTCCAAAATTCTCAACTATATTGAAAATGCTTTTATTTCATCCACCAATTATTTTTCTTTGACTGCAAGAATGCCTTCACGCTGGCTCAGGAATTCTGGGAGTTGAAGTCCACGAGTCATAAAAGAGCCAAGGTTGCCTACCCCTGTGCTAGACAGAATATAAGTAAGGATCTTATTTTGATCAATGATACTGAGAAATACAGGCAGGCCTAAAGACAAAAGATGAAACAAGCTCCCAGTTCTTATTCAGCTTCAAATTATAGAAGTGTATTGTGTTTTTCATTAGATCATAGTTTCCCATTTAAACAGAGGTCTACCCCATTTGAGAACTTGTAGAACAAGCACCACCCACAGGACTGACACAGTGGGTGGGTGACACAGTGATGTGTTCAATGATTGCCAGTGATTGAAAGTGTCACGTAGCTGATCCAGTCTCCGCAGCAATTAATGATATTCTTTTCCCACTCTTAAAAGAGGATTTTCTATTACCCTTTCAAAACCTTGACAAAAACCATTTCACAAAAAAAGGTAGCTTCTTCTTTCCTCATGTCATGATTCTAAACTGATAAGATATTCACTTTGCTGTCTGAATAATTTCAACAACCAGTTTATTATTTATACAACAATATACAACATGAACATCCATGGAAGAATAAAGACAAGAATAAAGAATAAAGTACATTCAACTGAAACATATACAGGTATAAACTTCACCCCAAATCAGAGCTGATTCTGTACGAGATTAGTAATTCTTCACTTTCTGAAATGGGATATGCTTTTGTTTATATGATATTTATTTAGTGACATCCAAATACATAATATTTACAAGGTATTTTTTTAAAAAAGGCAAGTCACATTCATAAATTATTTACTAAATGTTGGCAGTGAGGGAACCAAGAGACAGAAGAAAGGAAAATGTAACATTACACCAAAATGTGTTCAACAGCAAAGCTTTCAGCATAATTCTTTTTTTATTAAAATCACCACGAGGTGCAGAAGATCCAGACACGTTAGCCTCTTTGTCCACTTTTATTTCATTCCATTCGTTTCCATTTTTCAGAAGTTGTGGGTGCCCCATCACTGGAAGCTTTTAAGAAGAGACCGGACAGCCATTTGTCTGAAGGGACTCCTGCTTGAGCAGGGGGTGGATTAGAAGACCTCTAAGGTCCCTTCCAACCTTATTATTCTGTAGACTGTATCCCATGTGGCAAAGCCCTGATTAGCACTGGAGAACCTCAAGCTTATAGATACTTTTATGTATAGTAAAAATATATGTAACTCTAACATGGTATGTATTTTGACCCTAAATATTAAGAATAGCAAGATAAGTATGCAGTTTTGCTGAGGTGAAGGATGTAAAGAGTTAGATGAAATGTTTCTTAGAAAAAGTGGACTTTGAATAATGATATGTAGATAGAATTACCTATATAATTTGGAAGGTTTCCCAAACAACAGGATAAAGCAAGAAAAAAAAGGAGGCATTTATAAGTCCAGCAGGCTTTTAGGAGATGGGAATGACAGAGCTGAGGGGCTAAAATCTGTGAATTAATTTCCATAGGATAGAATCTAGCTGGAAATATGTTAGAAATACAGATTGTTAAGGTGACTGCAGATAATTTTCTTAATGGTTCTACATTTATAGGAAGCAGATTTCGTTAAGGATACAGTTTTGGAAACAAGACTCAATGCACCAACATATTATCCATGCAATGAATGAATCTAGTTCAGAAACTATAATGTTTTACATTATAATTTATACAAGAACAATATTACAAAATTTAAAACACTATGTATAACTGCACAAGGTATACATATTTCTGAAGCCCCACAAATTTCAAAAATAGTTCCGAAATTGGTGCTTCAAACGTTGCAAGAACACAGCACCTCTCTACTAATCATTACAGCAGCCTGCTTTTTTTTTCTTTCTTTCTAGGCATCCAAGTTTGAAAAATGCTGCTGCTGCTGCTGCTGCTGCTTTAAAGCAGGGCTTTTCAACCAGTGGTACGGGTACCACCTGTGGTACATTGGCACCTGGCAGGTGGTACGCGACCATCCTAGAAAAGTGGTAGCGGGAGAGGGGAATGAGCTGAACCGGTGGCAGCACCGCACTAGCCTGAGCGAGAGATGGCTGGAGCTGCAGGGCTCAGCGGAAGCGCCAGGATCAGTGCCACTTTTCAGCTGATTGGCGCTTCTTCGGGGCTGTCAGGGCTCAGTGGAAGCGCCAGGATCAGCGCCAGGCTCCAGCTGAAGCTCGGCACTGATCCTGGCGCTTCTGCTGAGCCCAGAAGAAGCACCGATCAGCTGGAATGTTGCAGCATCTCCAGGGTCTTGTGATTTACATTCAGATGTTCGGCAACTGATTCATATTTATGACGGTCACAGTGTCCCAGGGTCATGTGAAGTGACCAAAACCTGCTGCAACCACCCAGCAGACGGGGGGAATAAAAACCAAACACCCCCCCCACCCCACCCCTGCTGCCAATCCTCAACAGAAATGCTCACAATAATGAAAACCTCAGACAGGAGGAACAACGTGGCCGGGCGGGCAGGCAGGTGCCTTGCTCGGCTGTGGCTTGGGGGGCACTTTTTTCAGTGCCGTTGTAACTTCGAATAGTCACTAAGCGAACTGTTGTAAGTCGAGGACTACCTATACTTTATCACTTTTTTCCTTTTTTTTTTTGTCATCAAGTTTTTAACACCTTGCTGGGCGACTGGTGGTACTCGGATGTTGCCATATCCTAAAAGTGGTACAATGAGTGAAAAGGTTGAAAAGCCCTGCTTTAAAGATCCAATTCCGAATGCAAGTTTTAAAACAGCTACATCTTTTCTGTAGTTCACCTGAAAAAAGATGATCAGCTACATGGTTTCCTTGCATACACTGCATGCGTTCTGAAGCATGTTCTGAAGGACCTCTTTTGAAACATTTTCAAAGTTAGGCACATCTCTAACATATAGTGTATATACACATACAAGCAGCCGCTCTTTAATAAACATCTACAAAAATATTGAAACAGTGAAAACCACATTCAACACGTTTCATCCTTCATACGTATTTGATGTTCTGCTTCATATTTCATAATTTCTAAATTTCCGCAGAAGTTCAGATGGAGTGTCACCCGACCAACGAAAACGCAGGTGCCAGCAATTTGGATCTGAAAATCATGTAATGAAAAGAAAATGAATTTTTTATAAGACTAGAAAAAGTGTGATGGTTAAGAGGATATATGCATACAATTACATTTTGCAAGTGGGTTTGCGATGGTGGCGGTGTCCTACATTGAAGAACGTGCTATAACCAGATTTACCTGGCGAATCTGGGCTCTTTGGTGACATTGGTTTCCCATCAAATATTTGAAAATCCTCCATTTCCTTTTTATCTTGGAATAAATCATCCCTGTCGATTTCTGTCTTCAGCGAAAAATGATCAGCCATTTTGTCATTACGATTTGAATCGGGAGCATCCAACATTGGTTCTTTTTTATCTCTGACAGCCCAATGCATTGACTGGAACAAGAAAAATATATATATATATATAATTTGGTTGCCAAAATAAGCATCTAGCAACAAAACAAGCAGTGAATGAGCAGAAAAGTTTCAGGATCATATTGTGGATTAACTTAATGGTGTTATATGTGTTTATATTTCTGCCAGCACCTTAAATTTTAGTTATTCTAATAGCACTGTAAGTAGATTTGACAACTGACACAAAGGAATGGCTTTATTTTTAGTGTTAAATGTAAATGTTGTTGGTCAATGACTAAAACAGATGATTAGGATGGTGATATTGGTAATTTCCAGTGGTACTTTGAGGAATGAATGTTGTGTATCTGTGTGTGTGTTTGCAGATAAAGAATTATAAATAGATGCTCAAGGGAATTGTTCATAATGTATTTTATTTACTTGACCAAATCAACTGATAGTGGTAGAGATAGTGGTAGAGATAGTGGCTTAATTAAGGACAAATTATTCTTAGTTTTCAAATAGAGGGAAGGAGTATTTTTACTATCACAGGTCAGTTTTGCCTCATAAGTTTGTCGCAAAGTCAACAACCCCTTTTGCACACAGAATTGTTCCTCTGTTGGGAAAGAACAGTCATACAGTCATGTATGTCTATGCCTTCATGCAAGCAGAAAGTTCCATCCATCTGGCCTCACAGGAAGGCTGAAAAGGACACCACACAGATCCTGAAGAGTTTCTGCCAATCAGCCTACACTAAGGATAACCAGATTCTGATCTTTTCAATTGCAGTTCCCATAAGGCTCAGACATCATGGTCAATAGATTATTGAAGTTGTAGTGCAAAATACCTTGACAGAATATTGATAGACGTTCTCTTGATATAACACAATATCTGTAGCTCTGGAGTGAACTGTGGGGTCCTTGGTGCTCCCTGAGCTGGTTGTTTTCTTGCAGATTTTTCATTAGCAAACTAGGTAACATCATCAGGGCATCGATGTTACCTAGTTTGCTCATGAAACATCTGCAAGAAAACCACCAAGCTCAGAGAACACCAAGGACCCCACAGTTCAATCCAGAGGTACAGATATTCTCTTCTACCGTATCAAAATACCGGTTTATTGTATAGGAAATGCTGAAGTACATAAATAAACAATCTGATTTGGCATAAGGTGACACATAATGCCCCTCTGCTGGAAATTTATTTTCCTTTTAAATTAGATGAGTTGTTTTTTGTGTCCTCAAGACATTTCCCAACCCTATCATCAGAATTTATATATTTAACATCATTATTTACATATTTATTCAAAACATTTATATGGCTGCCCAACTCAAAATAATGTGATTCTGGGTAACATACAAAAAAAATAAAAGAAAGAAAGCAAAAAATCAAACCAACCAATACAGAAACAACATACATCATTAAAGCCTTCTTTAAAAAAAATAAAATGATGATCAAAGGTGAGATACTGTCATGGTTCCGACAGATACAACTCTTCAAAAGAACTTCGAGGCATTGTTTACCTTAAAGAATCTTTTATTCGAGAAGCATAATATCGGCACTACATAACTGAAGCCAAAACTGAATTCTCCTCCCCTTGGCACAAAGTAGCAAAGCACAATTCCCTCCTCCAACTGACAGTCATAAATCACATTCCCCAATTAGCTTGAAACGTGGGCTCTCTCCACAGCTCTCCAGCCTGCCAAATCGTTATCAACTCTGGCTCAGTAACCTTGAATTCCCACAGCTTAGTTTTTTGTTGTTATGACTAACTGGACTCTCATCCACATTCCCCCTCCCAGCATCATCTAACTCTAAAAGCGAAAGAGACAAATGGCTGCATTTCCATCTGTTGACAGATACACTATAACTAATGGTGGGATTCAAATATATGAACAACCAGTTCTCTAGGTGGATGCCGCTTCCGGACGTCCATTCTGGGCCTGGGCAACAAAAAATTAGCTATCGGTTCTGCCGAAGTGGTGCAAACCGGCTGAATCCCACCGCTGCTTCTGAGCCTGCAGCAAAACTTTCTGCATGATGAAATAAAACTCACTACAAAGTTATCATAGCCTTAGTGCCAGGCCTAAGAGGACTCTTTGGAAAATAGTTTGCCACAAGATGTTGCAAGATTCTTGCCCAGGTAAGATCCACCCCATGACAATTTTCCACCTGGGGCGAAGAAGAAAACAAATATGTGGGATTCAAATATGTGAACAACCGATTCTCTGGGTGGATGCCGCTTCCGGAAGTCCATTCTGGGCAACAAAAAATTAGCTACCGGTTCTGCCGAAGTGGCGCGAACTGGCTGAATCCCACCACTGACTATAACTCCTCATATTGGAAATTCATCCTGACCCAAAGGCCTCCAGAAAAAGACAGGTCTAGACCATCTTTCTAAAGATCTGCTGGATCAGGGCCAACTGTATGTCAGAGAGAAGTTCTATCAGGCGGGGGCCACCACCGAGAAAGCATGACATTGTTTCGAGGAGGGGACACAGAGAATGCTCCCCTTGTTGGGGCATAGGAGAAAGGCAGATACCCTTGGAAGCAAATGGTTCCACAAATAACCTGACCCTGTGCCAGGCAAGATATTAAAAGTGATAATCAGCTTCTTGAGTTGTACCAAGAAGACTAGTAGGACCCAATGCAGTTCGCAGGGTAGTACAAAATAATACCACTTTACAATGCCTTAGTAAGGCCACACTTGGAATACTGCATCCAGTTTTGGTCACCACGATGTAGAAAAGATGTTGAGACTCTAGAAAGAGTACAGAGAAGAGCAACAAAGATGATTAGGGGACTGGAGGCTAAAACATATAAGGAACCGTTGCTGGAATTGGGTATGTAGTTTAATGAAGAGAAGGACGAGGGGCGACATGATAGCAGTCTTCCAATATCTCAGGGGCTGCCCCAAAGAAGAGGGAGTCAAGCTATTCTCCAAGGCGCCTGAAGGCAGGACGAGAAGCAACGGGTGGAAACTAAGCAAGGAGAGAAGCAACCTAGAACTAAGGAGAAACTTCCTGACAGTGAGAACAATTAACCAGTGGAACAACCTGCCTCCAGAAGCGGTGAATGCGCCAACACTGGAAGTTTTTAAGAAGAAACTGGACAGCCATTTGTCCGAAATGATATAGGGTTTCCTGCCTGAGCAGGGGGTTGGACTAGATGACCTCCAAGGTCCCTTCCAACTTTATCATCATCATTATTATCTGCCACCCAGGAGATAGTTTTCCCTCCCACAAATGGGTATAACAGTTCATTTCTCCGAGATATGTGGCCGCACAAGACAAAACTAACTGTTTTCATCGAGTTGCTCAGGGCTTCCCACTGCTGGAATGGGATAGCAATTTTGCTCCTTCGCCAGTAGTCATAGCGGGCTCGGCTGTCTTCATTAGAAAGAATCTCTTTGGCATGCTGCAACTTCTGAAAATTCTCCACTATAAAACAGAAACGGAAGAACGTTTTATGGAGGAAAGCATTCATAGATTTTTCTAGCATATAGTTCGATTATTTTTTTTGTAGGAATCTGATCCAGGGGTGTCCAACCTTGGCGACTTTAAGACTTGTGGACTTCAGCTCCCAGAATTCCCCAGCCAGCATGGGAATTCTGGGAACTGAAGCCCACAAGTCTTCAAAGTTGCCAAGGTTGGACACCCCTAGTCTGATCAATGGCATACTGCTTTTGACTTATCCATTACGCACACCTACATGCACACAACAACAAAATGCCTTAGGCATGAAACCAGCTGGGTGTCACTTTCTCTCAGAGAGATTGGATGCAGCCTGTGATAATGCCTTTAATCGAGCGATCTTTTTTTTTTTTTTTGCATGTTTCCCAAAGGTCTGTGGGCAAACAAGACAGTTTATTGAATATTGATGAATATTATCTACAGAAAAAAAATAATCAATAGAAACTTAATGAAGATCTATTGACATTGGTTAATTTTCTTTTTTCTTTTTGAAAAATTTATCGGCTTTCTAATATTACATTTATATCTTTGAAAAGCAACGTGGTGGCTGAGTTACCATGATTGAATTACAGACAAATATCATAGTACAAATCTCAAACTATTACAATAAATATTTCCTCTCTTTTCCCCTTAATATGTACTGTCTCATAATTTAAAGTAATACACTTCTTATTCTATCAATCAAATAAAAAATAACTTTCTTACATTTATCAATAGTTTTTAGTTTATATATATATCTTAATTGTTTTAACATTCAATCTTTGAGACGATCAATGTCCTAGTGAGTTTTTCCCAATTTTAATTTTCCATTAATATTTAAAATTAACGTTTAATATTTATCATTTCCAGGTTTTTAATCGAGCAATCTGTTCCCATCATTGCCAAGAAGTTTTCTCTGGAAAGTCAGCAAACAGATCGGGGAAACAACTGTTCTTTGGTTGGTGATCCCTCATAATTAACATACGGAGATTCGGTCTCTGAATTGAAGATAATATACTATCAGCATTAGTGGCAGATGCCAACAGTCATTTCCTCCAGGAAGTCTGTGCAAGTATACACATTTTTATCTAATGGTTATTTTTAGCAAATAGATGTTTTTATTATCATGACTCAAACCCAACCCCAACCCCGTTTGACAACAGGTCCCTGGTGGATCAAAACCAAGGTGTGTCCAAGACAGAAAGAAAGGTGCTGGTCCTCTTTCTATTGCTTTAAACACAAGGCTTTTGAGCAGTGGTGGGATTCAAATATATGAACAACCGGTTCTCTGGGTGGATGCCACTCCCGGAGGTCCGTTCTGGGCCTGGGCAACAAAAAATTAGCTACCGATTCCGCCGAAGTGGTGCGAATCGGCTGAATCCCACCACTGCTTCTGAGCCTGTAGCAAAACTTTCTGCACATTTATGACGAAATAAAACTCACTACAAAGTTATCATAGCCTTAGTGCCAGGCCTAAGAGGACTCTTTGGAAAATAGTTTGCCACAAGATGTTGCAAGATTCTTGCCCAGGTAAGATCCACCCATGACAATTTTCTGCCTGGGGCGAAGAAGAAAACAAAACCCCTCTCATGTGAGGCTGCATTAACAGAGGGACAGAATCAAGATCACGTGAAGTGTTAATACCACTTTACAATGCCTTGGTAAGGCCACAGTTGGAATACGGCATCCAGTTTGGGTCACCACGATGTAAAAAAGATGCTGAGACTCTAGAAAGAGTACAGAGAAGAGCAACAAAGATGATCAGGGGACTGGAGGCTAAAACCTAAAATCGAATTATTTAATTCGATTTTAAAACAAACTATTTATTTATTATCGTGGTTTTTAGTATCGCCTGTTCACCGCCCTGAGTCCCGCAAGGGAGATAGGGCGGTATATAAATTAATTAAATAAATAAATAAATAAATAAATAAATAAATAAATAAATAAATAAATAAATAAAGAAAGAAAGAAAGAAAGAAAGAAAGAAAGAAAGAAAGAAAGAAAGAAAGAAAACCTATAAGGAACGGTTGCTGGAATTGGGTATGTCTAGTTTGGTGAAGAGAAAGACGAGGGAAGATATGATAGCAGTGTTCCAGTATCTCAGGGACTGCCAGAAAAAAGAGGGAGTCAAGCTAGTCTCCAAAGCACCTGAAGGCAGGACAAGAAGTAACAGATGGAAACTAATCAAGGAGAGAAGCAACCTAGAACTAAGGAGAAATTTCCTGACAGTGAGAACAATTAACCAGTGGAACAACTTGCCTCCAGAAGCGGTGAATGCTCCAACACTGGAAGTTTTTAAGAAGAGACTGGACAGCCATTTGTCTGAAATTGTATAGGACAGACATGTCAAACACAAGGCCCAGGGGCCGGATGCGGCCCGCGAAGTGGTTTCATGTGGCCCGCGAAGCCATCCTGGAAACAGTGAGGGAACGGCCCCCGCTTCCTTGGCCCTGGCCCAGGCCAGCCAGGAGCCAATGTACAATTTTGTGGTGGCCATTTATGCTGAAACACATTCAGTCTTAGCTGTCTGGAAACAGCGAGGAACCAGCCCCTGCCGTGTCGGCCCCACCCCCTGGGTGCATGCTGGGGAGATGTCACCGTTTATGAGGAATGAAGAAATGCACCATCGCCTGGAAGTGGCCAGCAAATGGCCCTCGCCTACTTCACATATCCAGCTTGATGGGCTCTGCCCTGGTCCCACCCCTTTCTTCCAGAGACCCTCAGATCTGTCCCACTCCTGCCCAGGCCCCCACAGGCACCCTTGACGCGAATGATGTAGAGCTGGCCATGCCCACCCAATAGGCCACACCCACTCCATCCACGCCCACCCAGTAGGCCACACCCACCCGGCCCCCCGAGGGCAACCGCAATGCTGATGTGGCCCTCAATGAAGTTGAGTTTGACACCCCTGGTATAGGGTGTCTTGCCTGAGCAGGGGGTTGGACTAGAAGACCTCCAAGGTCCCTTCCAAATAATAATAATAATAATAATAATAATAATAATTATTATTATTATTATTATTATTATTATTATTATTATTATTATTATTATTATTATTATTATTATTATTATTATTATTATTATTTATTATTATTAATCTAAACAATTTGAGTGGAAGTTTATTGTTTCTGCCCCATTTTACCAATCTGCTGGTTTGCATTATGGTAGTGAGTTCTTTCCATTTTCTCTCTACTAGGGGGTTTAAATCTTCCTTGTCCTCCTGGTAACAGAAATAGTATCTCTAAAGATTATGAAAATATGTGTTTTAGCTATGAGTCACCTTTCTGTTCCGTGGCACCGACAATGATCCTTCATTTATGCAGGTCTACTAAACCGGATATTTGTTTGGAAATACGTGAAATTCAAACGCTAACAAGGGCTGACAGATACAAACATTGTAGAGATGGCTTTTCCGATTCAATTGCTTCTTACCATTTTGCCGGCTGAAAGCTGTTCTACAGGAAGCAATGCAGACAAAAGGAAAAGAGTAGCTTTTCTTTTTAGTGACGCAAATTTTGCGACGCGCACAGGAATCATAAATTATTTGATGGGGCTTTTTTGAGGAAGCATGCACACTATTCATTTTAATTAATATGCAGTATTTTCCCTAGCTCTTATTTATCCACGCATCCACAGTCCAGTTGCCTTTTGAAGGAAAAAAAGCACCTTTGAGAGAGATAAGTCTTGTGAATCTGATTGATTTGTGTTAATGGAGAAACAATTATTTTTTTAAAAAAAGAGGAACATCTTTAAAAGAAATTCATTGAGATTAATGGGTAGGATAGGCTCTTTATTGTGTTGCCAGTAGATCTCTTGGGGCTCAAGATATGTGAGTCCCTTGGGATCAAATTGACAGCAGGCATGTAATAGCTTCAGTGAAAATAGCCCCCTTCCCAAGCTTTTATATTAATAAACAAGCAGAAAGAGGAAGCTCTTTGCACATATCACCAATTAGGTGTTAGGTGAACCCAACAAAATCACCCCAGTGTATCTCAAGTGCTCTCCAGCCAGCCTTGAGTCAGCTGAAAACTATACTAACAGGAAATGTGTTTCTCTATTGCTGATTTTGCTTCTGTAGCCCCCTAATTTCCCTCCAATGAAATTTATTTAAGGTGACCAACTTTTTTACAATGAGAAGGAGGACACAAATAAATTGAAGAAAAAAAAGTGAGTCTAATGCGTGCATGTGTGCCGTGTCGTGTTTCAGTAAGAAGTACACAAAGCCACTTGCGTGCGGCACACTCTTGCGCGCGGCGCACTCTCTCAAAACAATTCTCCTATGCAGAGTGCATGCGTCTCATAATCGTGTCTCACCGCACTGTACCGAGCCTTGTTTCCTGACTTGGTGTATCTCAAAACTTTGATACCTATTTATTTAAATAAAGAGCAAGGTTCCAAAAACAGATAAGCAATTTTTGTAACTCCCAATTAAATATATATTATCAAAAAACTGGGCTAGAGAACCAAGCATCTATAGTCCTTTTCTAGATTCACTGCTGTATAAATGCTGAAGCAATACATTGGAAAGGCATCACATAAAATAAATAGACTAGGTCACAGCCTAGCACAGTGGTGGCGAACCTATGGCACAGGTGCCAGAGGTGGCACTCAGAGCCCTCTCTGTGGGCACGTGCGCCGTCGCCCCAGTCCTAGGCCTTCAGCTGGGTTTTATAAAACCTTTTCGCTTTAGGCCTCCACCACCGTGTGCAAAAAAAAAAGGTTCAATCAGTCAATTTCAACTTCTTGCGGGGAAAAAAATCTTGCAAAGTTGGAATTGATTGATTGAACTTTTTAGTCCCACCCAGTCTGCCATTACCACCGCAGCCATGCCCAGCCAATGGGCCACACCCAACCAATGGGCCACACCCAGCCAATGGGCCACACCCACCCGGCACCCGACGATGCATAAGTGGGTTTTGGGTTGCAGTTTGGGCATTCGGTCTCTAAAAGGTTCGCCATCACTGGCCTACCAGGATCTAAGACAGTGGTTCTCAACCTGTGGGTCGGGACCCCATTTGGGGTCGATCGACCATTTCACGGGGGTCGCCAAGCAAGGCTGTCTGCCATTTTTTTGTCCGCCATTTTTTTTGTCCGCCATTTTTTTTCCCTTTTCCGGCGGGTGCCTTACCTCCCTTGGGCTGGGCCAGCTGGTGGTTGGCCTGCTCCGTCTCTGCCGCTTGCCAGCTACGCCTCGGCCGGCGCAGGGGGAGGAACCACGCATGCGCGGTGCTCCCGGGCAGGGAAAGTCCTCGACTTACAACCGGTTGGGTAGTCCTCGACTTACGACCGGTTTAGTCCTCGACTTACGACTGGTTTAGTCCTCGACTTACGACCGGTTTAGTCCTCGACTTACGACCGGTTGGGGTCACGGCATTAAAAAGGTTGAGAACCACTGATCTAAGATTTGAACACTTGCAATTAAACAGCTGATCAACAAGATGGCTAACTTTATTTTAGACAGGATACCCAAATCTTCATGATGAGAGAACTACACATTTGAATATCACTCCCATTTTCTGGTTCACTGGGTGCTACTGAGGATGCTTTGCCCAAGAGCGTCCACATCCGCCTCGTGGTGGTTTACAGAAAGAAAGTGAGAAAGACATACCAGCCTGAGGGTTTCCGGGATGCTTGTCTGGATGGCATTCAAGAGCTCTAACTTTAAACTCTGCAACGATTTGTTCAACCTATGCAAAAACAGCAAAAACCATTCATGAAAGCTGAGTCCAACTTCTTTTTAATGTTTTTCTTTTTCTAAGCATCTTTTAGAACTGCTCATATCCTCGCTGCATGCGAGGGAAGGCGAGAAAGCAAGATGTTAGCATACCATTATATGTGTGAAGTTATGGACTTCTATGACCACAGAAATTTACCTATTTAAGTTTAGGAAATTATTTGCAGGTTGTCCTCAATTTACAAGCAACCATTTAATGGCTGTTTGTAATTACGGCACTGAAAAAAGTACCTTAGGATCGGTCCTCGTACTTATGACGGTCACAACACCCCCACAGTCTCATGATCAAAATTCAGGTTATCACCATTTTGCAACCTTCCCTGCCAGCTTCCAACAAACAAAGTCATGACTGTGTGATTCATTTAACAACTGAAATGATTCGCTTAACAACCATGGCAAAAAAAGTCATAAAACTGGACAGAACTAACCTATCAATCACCTGGCTTAGCAACAGAGATGCTGGTTCCAGTTGTGTATCTTTATCTACTCCTATGCAAAGTTCACATATTCAGCAACACAACATTCCCCAGTGTGGTTCTCTTCAGATGTATGGAATTTACAAGTCTCAAAACCTCCACTCCCAACAGATTAAAGAGCATTATGTTGAGGAGGACTAATATAATTGTTTCTTTGCTAAAAACTGGAGCTAAAATCCTCACTATCTAGTAAAATATGGAACTCAGTTTAGAGTTGACATACTCTTCATTTTAACTCAAAGGTTTGAGTGATCATAATTCCCAATAAAACAATGTGCTGCCTAAAATAGGATATGCAGTAGCAGATCACCACTTAAATGTAATATTAAAAATGTGGATCCATAGGTTACATGTTACAATCTCTTTCATTATACTGTATTTTATTAGTTTTAAGATAAATGATAAATTGCCATACTGAAAATAACAAAAGTATACTGTATTGTTCTGTTTTCAGAAAAAATTTCACATTTTCTCATCTTGCAAAACCTGATGATACTCTTGTGTAAATTAATCTAATTAAAAATCAAATCTTTGATTGGCATCTGGGGTCTTATATAACTCGTATTTGTGGAAAGTAAGGTAGTCCAAGTAGTTTTCAATTTAACATTCTTCCTGGCCAAATCAACTATTATTTATATTTTCCCTGAAAAATAAATGAATTTAGCGAACATTTGAAATACTTTTCTAGACTTACAAGAAACAAATTGATACCTCCTCAATTATTGACTCTTGCTGCAAATTAAAATAATCAGCTGAAAAGCCCATAAAAGAGGCAATTTTTTTGGCTACCCCATTATCATAGCTGGAAATCTAGAAACCTTAATTCAAAACCCACAGTTGAGATTACACATTTTTGAGAGTCAAAATCTTTCATAACACCTGGTTGCTGTTTAAGTCGACTGAAAAATATTTTTACTAGAATAGCTAAAATTACATTCTTCTCAACCACTTCCCTCAGCAATATTTACTAAAGCTTTTCAGTGTTTACAAGATCACAAAATGAATAGTGGGCAAAGTACAAGCAGCACAACGTTTTTAAACATAAACGTTACTACGCACTACTCCATTCCAAAAATCACATACTTTCACTACAAGAGATTACACCATTCGTTCAAGTAAACAGGTATTTCCATCTGTACAGCAAGTGGCAACTTCAAAAAAAAAGGGGTCATTGCTCAGTAGTAGAACAGCTGATAAAACATTTTAGGTTCAATTTTTGGCATCTCCAGTCTGAAATTCAGTCATGGCTAGTCACGAGAGGAGCAATGGTAGGACTTGATATAAAGAAGTGCTCTAAAGTTGCATCATAAAAAGGAATTTAAAAAAAAAAACATGTTTCAGGCCCTGATCATTACTATTTCATTGGAAAAACCACCGTCAACAAATTTTACAACTGCTGTCAAATTTTGTGACCATCAGCCTTCAGCAGAGCACAGCCCTATTAGCTCACAACGGAAGGATGTCGATCACATATAATCAACTGTGAACATTTAGTAATGTACAAGATTTTAGACATTCTTAAAAGTCTAAAAGGTTTGTCAATATTCCACAATTCATCTCCTATGAAAGATTCACAATAGCAGATAATTACTCTGTTGCCCCCTTACGCAATGTAAATCTTATTAAGCATCTAGCAATTATTTTCTAAACATCTCTTTAAGACCTTGTGTTGTGTTATGAATATCTTTCTAGAAGTCCCCAAGTTTTCTTTGAAGACTACTTCATTATTTACATGACACAATGCTTCAGCTAATATCAATAAACAATGCAGAATTCAAGAGAAAGTTTTCCAGCAGTATAAGAGAAGATGGATAAAGGAAAAGACTAAACAGATTGATTACTATAATAAATACAGGTTTGAGCACATTATAGAAAAGCAAAACAACTCGTCTTACACACACAGTTCCAATTCAACCAATTGACAAAGATGGAAAGAGAATATATAAATTTAAGAGTTCTCTTACTGTAGATAATTCATCACATCCCAGCAAGCTATAATAATCTTCCATATCCTCCAGCCTGCAGCTGAATATTGCATCCATTTTTTTTACACTCTCTGCTTTCTCACTACCAAGAAACAGGGAGCCTAAACAACCAAGGTTTATTTAAAATATTTACACGAGAATCCACAGATGTAAGTGATGCTACAGCTCAACTATAGCTGGCTTTATACACAGAACAAATGTCACGGGAGACTCTGAAGTTACACCCCTTGAATAAGCCTGCTTTTATTGGTGAAAACAAAAGACAAACTGCAGCTGCAAAGCTTCATGGGAGAGGTAGTTTTCCATGTCATGTTAAAAGTAATCCAGCTATGATTTTCATTTCCAAGAACTAAAGTTATGTTTATTGTATATTTATACAATAAAAATACAAGGCATTTATTATTAGGAAGATAAGAAATTGGACTTTGGAAGTCCTTGATTTTCTTCACTAATTCTAGCTTCACACTCATTGCAAAAGCTTCTGTAATTTAATATTTCTTATTTTCCAGGTAGGAACTCTTCACTTTGACATGTTTATTACTGCGCTATTAAATTGGATACACAAGAATTGTTCCAAGTTTGTGAACTGTAACCTATAATTTAAGACTCTGCGTGTGGCATGTACCAACCAGTGGTGATTTACTCAATAAACTACAAATAAAGAAACCATAACTCAGTATGAACCCTATTACTTGTTTCCCATTTATATAGCCTTTATAATAAATTCACCTAAAATAAAAGTGAGAACCTTGAGGCAGTCTAGTTTAATTACTGTTAAGTTGATGAGTAAATGGAATTAACTGACTGTCTAGGGGTTAAATGGATACAAATAATTCAGATAATGAAAGAAAGCTAAATCAATGAGAAAAAAGAGTCACTGTAAGTTGGGCAGCCAATACTTTTGATTATAAACCAGCTAGGGTGTGTAAACTTTATAGAAATATTTTGCTACAAACACTCATATGGAACCAAAGTGGTACCATTAACACAGTAATTGCATGACATGCACAACGCTCAGTGATCCAATTTATGTAGTTGCATTATTGTGACATTTTTTTTATCACTGTAGAAAAATGAGCAATAAACATGCAATAAAATAAAATGATAAAAATGCACAATTAATAAAATCAGCAACTACCATGCTACCTAAAATCCTCTATGGTCACATAAATATTTACAATTAATGCAGTTTTTATAAATAATGTATTGTTTACACCAGAGGTCCCCAACCTTTTGGGCACCAGGGACCACTTCCGTGGAGAGAGGTTTTTCCGCAGACTGGAGGGGATAATTGATGGGGCTTTGCTTGTTTGTGCGGACCGGTTGCTGGATTACATGGACCAGGGTTGGGGACCCCTGGTTTACACCATCGGTGTCCAACCTTGGCAACTTTATATATATAGCACAGGTGTGAAAAGCATTTAATACACCCGAGGACTGATGGGAGTCAGTTTGGTCTAATGGTTAAGGCAGGGGACTTCAAACTTGGCCCTTTTATGACTTGTGGACTTCAACTCCCAGAATTCCTCAGCCAGCGTGCCTGGCTGAGGAATTCTGGGAGTTGAAGTCCACAAGTCATAAAAGGGCCAAGTTTGAAGACCCCTGGGTTAAGGCATCGGGCTAGAAACCAGACAACATGACTTCAAGTCCCACCTTAGCCATGAAAGCCAGCTAGGTGACTTTGGACCAGTCACTCTCTCTCAGCCCAACCTCTCAAAGTGTTGTTATTGTGAGGAAAATAGGAAGAGGAAGATGTGTTGGATATGTTAGTGCCTTGAGTTATTTTTTGTATTAATAATAATAAAGACAGGATACAAATGAAATAAATATTTCTTCATAACTTCCTAACTCAAAAGAAAGAGCTTCCTCTCATCATCTGATGCTGATGACATTTTATTCTACTATCTGAATGATCTCACTCAGTGTTCAGTTTTGTGGGATATACAGATAGTTCTCGACTTACGACCACAATTGAACCCAAAATTTCCATTGCTCAGCAATACAGTTATTAAGTGAGTTTTGCTCATTTTACAGCCTTTTTGCCACATTTGTTAAGTGAATCACATGGTCATTAAGTGAAACTAGCTTCCCGCATTGACTTTGTTTCTTGGAAGGCAGCTGAAAAGGTTACAAATGGTAATCATATGACCCTGAAACAGTGCAAATATTATAAATACATGCCAGTTGCCAAGCACTCAAATTTTGATCATGTGATCATGGGAATGCTGCAATGATTGTGTGGGAAGTCACACACCCCCCAGAGAAGGAAATATTAAAAGGGCAGAATATTATATTTCCTCAAAGGATCTTAAAGAGGCAGAAAAGCATGCCCAGTTTTTTTCTTAATAGCCCCAAGTCTCCCTCCCCCAAGCAGAAACCAGCTCTGTAGAAATGCAGATGTAATAATCCATTCAGGAAGATTGGAGCCCTCCAGCTAGAAGTTTAGGAAGACAAAGACACCTACAATCTACATACCTCACCCAAACTCTAAGACAGGACATAATAGGATTAATCCACATTTGCCAAAAGGGCACACTCAGACTCAGGTCAAAGTACATGACACAGAAAATACAAAGCCTCAAACAGGAACAGGAAACAACTCCAAACAAAAGTCCAAGAGCGTATAAAAACCCACTCCCTACTACATGTGGTCTCTTACTCTTTTCTTCCAGAGCCATCTTTCTGTCTGGCTCTCCTCTTCAATAAACTGCAACCTTCTTTCTGAAACAGTCGCCATGTTGTTTATTCCCAGCTTGGACTGAACCCCAATGAAGACTTTTCCTTCAATAATTGTAAGTGTGAAAAACTTTCATAACTCCCTTTTTTCAGTGCCACTGTAACTTTGGTCACTAAACGAATGGTTGTAATTTGAGGACTGTCTGTACAAGGAGACCATGCAGAACCTAACCACATAAACATGATAAAACTGAGCAGAATTCCTTCTTGCTCAAGAGACGACCATTAAGTCAAAACATTGCAAAGGTGTGCCATCCCTGATCTAATTTTCTTAAAACAAAGTTTTATTGAAAGTTTTGCTATGAACATAAAAATGAACAAAGTAATAACAAGAAAAAGCAGAAATGAGGGGGGGGGAGGCAAACGTGCAGAAAGTAGGAAAAGAAATAGAAGCTTCTGATTTTCTTTGCAGCAAACATAAGGACAATTATAAAATTATCTTTTACTCTGTGATTACAAAATAAAAATCACTCTTTTCTATTATCCAGGTTTCTAACCACAAATCACAAGTGCATTTTTTTTTCCATTTTACAGTACGTTAAAAGTCTACAAAGGGATTTCCAGTCAGCCATAAAAATATTGTTTTTTCTCTAAGCCAAAAAATTAATTTAGTCATCTTCGCAAGTTCCATCATACTCACCAATCATTCCCCCCATTGTGGGTATAACTGAACTTTTCTCCTTTTCAGAATATAGTAGCATCGTAAAGTTATCATTTATAAAAAGATTTTTGACCAGCTGCTTAACGATTGATCTCAAAAGTCTCTGGTTTCAATTATATTTTAATCTTTAAAATCTTCTGAATTAATGTATGTATACGTATGATGATAGAATCTTAATTCTCCCCACCCACACAAACACTAAACTGAAAAAAAAACAGGTTTATTCTATTGCTGGTTTCTATTGCTTCTAAACCAAACTATGCATAAGAAAACAGTGTTTCTTGCGAGAATTAAATAAAATTCTCATGTAACCTCAGAGTGTGAAACATTATTACTGTTTACATAATGGATTTCACTGTAACAGAAATCTAGGAAAAGAAACACATGACTATTTATCCTATCGATTGTTCACAGTTACAAATAATTACAATTCTGTTTACCCAGCGGTTTTTACAACTTTAGGGTACTAGTATGACGTGAAAGATGATGAAATCTGATATTTGCAGTTCCACTTAGACATGGACAACATGTTTTGCACCATGTTTCTTCAAAAAAGAAATCACCTCTGTTTAAAATTTACGCTCATAAGGCAGTATTTGCAAACTAAGTAATACCAAGCAGACAAATTTAATAGAAGTCACAATGGACATATGTCGTAGTACTGTATCTGCAAACAATATGTTCTTATTTTTAAATTAGAATAAGAAACTAAAGCTTTGCTGGATGTAACAGAATGCAGTTTACTTCTGTCCCAACATAATGGAACCAGTTCAGCTGACTTGCTGAGGCAGTGCAGTGTGCAACCAAAGTAATTGTGTTATGTATAGTTAGTAGCAGATTGCATCCTTTAGTGTAACACAATGGTTGTACACTGATGGAGTGGAAATGTAAATATTTTGCACTGAAAACTGGAGAGCCAGTTTGGTTTAGTGGTTAAAGTTCTGGCCTAAAAATCAGGAGACTGTTCTTGTCTTGCTTTAGACAGGAAAATTGGATGGGTAACTTTAGAGCAGTCACTCTTTCTCCTTCCTCAGAAGGAGGGAGTTTTAGGCATGTTTACTGCCTTGAGTAACTTATAAAATAATAAAGGTGGGTGGGATAAAAATCTAATAAATTAAAATAAAACAAATAAATATGAGGGGACACAAAAATCCCTCTTGTTGCAGTGTTTTAGTTAAGAGCTACTGAATACCATATCAGAACTGGCTGAAATGCTTGTGGAACCCCACGGTTAACAAGGGCACTACAGCAGTAGAGCAGGGCTTTTCAACCAGTGGTACGGGTACCACCTGTGGTATACTGGCACCTGGCAGGTGGTACGTGACCATCCTAGAAAAGTGGTAGTGGGGGAGGGGAATGAGCTGAATCGGTGGCAGCACCGCACAAGCCTGAGCGAGAGACAGCTGGAGCTGCAGGGCTGTCAGGGCTCAGCGGAAGCGCCAGGATCAGCGCCAGGCTCCAGCTGGAGCTTGGCACTGATCCTGGTGCTTCTGCTGAGCCCTGAAGAAGCACCGATTAGCTGGAAAGCAGCACTGATCCTGGCACTTCTGCTGAGCCCAGAAGAAGCATCGATCAGCTGGAATGTTGCAGCATCTCCAGGGTCTTGTGATTTACATTCAGATGTTCGGCAACTGATTCATATTTATGACGGTCACAGTGTTCCAGGGTCATGTGAACTGACCAAAACCTGCTGCAACCACCCAACAGACCGGGGGAATAAAAACCAAACACCCCCCCACCCCACCCCCGCTGCCAATCCTCAACAGAAATGCTCAGAACAATGAAAATCTCGGACAAGAGGAAGAGCACCGCCGGGTGGGCAAGCAGGTGTCTTGCTCAGCTGTGGCTTGTGGGGCACTTTTTTCAGTGCCATTGTAACTTCAAACAGTCACTAAGTGAACTGTTGTAAGTCGAAGACTACCTGTACTTTATCACTTCTTTTTTTTTGGTCATCAAGTTTTTCACACCTTGCTGGTGGTACCTTGCTGGTGCCATATCTTAAAAATGGTACAATAGGTGAAAAGGTTGAAAAGCCCTGCAGTACAGAACCATTCCATGCTGCTTCTGAGTGTGACTACTTCCTGTTGCTTTTAGTTCTGAGAAATCCCAAAGGTGCTTTTCCAAAAGGCAACTGGACTTTCTTGTTGTTCTTTTTCCTTGAAATCAGTTTGCTTCTCATCCAAGAAGCTTTTTTTCAGAACTTTTGGAACAGCACCTTTGGGATAACCATGACCTAGATCAGGGGTCTTCAAACTTGGCAACTTTAAGACTTTTGGATTTCAACTCCCAGAATTGAAGAATTCTGGGAGTTGAAGTCCAGAAGTTTTAAAGTTGCCAAGTTTGAAGACCCCTGATCTAGATGATTGAGAATCTCCATAGAAATTCTGAGAACTCTTGACTTGAAAAATCAGTGCATAACCTGATGGCTGGAACAAATGAGGAAACAATCAGACCAAAGGATTGGGAGAGAAAAATGGAGGTGGCCATCTTACCAAGGCAAGTATGATGGAAGTGAGAGAGGGTATATAGGTAGTCCTCAACATACACAATGGAGCCTGGAATTTTGGTCATAAATTATTGCGGCCATAAGTCGAGGTCGCTTGCAAAAGGAAGACGACCTGTATTAAGTTCCTATATAGCGATGCGTTGTGCCTCTATGGCAGGGGTCTTCAAACTCGGCCCTTTTATGACTTGTGGACTTCAACTCCCAGAATTCCTCAGCCAGGCACACTGGCTGAGGAATTCTGGGAGTTGAAGTCCACAAGTCATAAAAGGGCCAAGCTTGAAGACCCCTGCTCTATATGGCATTTCAACTTCCCGCAGCCCTAAAAATCTCCTCCAAACGCAACGAATCGTCGTGTGGGGCTGACTACCAAGGACGTGTAAAATGTACTTGTGTTTTTTTTTTTTACACAATGGTTTATCCCGCGTCCTTCTTTCTCCTCCCGCTCTTGAACAATCCCCGTTGGTGGATCCGAATCAGGAAAGGCCCCATAGGAAGGCCTTCGGGAGCCAAAAAAGAAGGACGGGATTCAGCTACGGGTTCAGAGGGGCCAAACACGANTTTTTTTTTTTTTTTTTTAATTTATTTCAAACCCCGCTTCGTCATGTGACCCGTTTGTTGTTGTTGCGGCGCTCCGCTGGGCTGCTGCCCGCGTGGGCGTCGGCCGGGTCACGTGCTGCGTTTAAATCTCTTTCTGCGGTGGGGGTGGGGGCCGCTTCTATCTGCGGCGCCACTATGAGCGGCGGCCGCCGCGACTGACGGCGGGGGGGGGGGGGAGAGAGAGAGAAACAGGAGGAGGGGGAGGGAGCAGTTGCTCCTGCTCCAAGATGGCCGACGAGGAGATGCCACTCCTCCATTCGCGGAGCGGCGGCCGCCGCGGCAACAACAGCAACGGCGCCGTGGCGGCCGCTGACACCGAGAGCCCCGAGCCCGCTCTCAAGCGCCAGCGCCAGGCTTCGGCTGAGCAGAGCTGCGCGGCGGCGGCGGCGGCGGGGGGAAGCGGCGAAGCGGCGGACGCGGCGCCTCTCCGAGGAAGGGCTGTCGAAGAGGCCCTGGAGGCGGACAGGGCGGTCCCCGCCGCCTGTGTCAGCGGCGAGCCGGGCGAGGTGGCCGCGCCGGCGGGGGCAGGAGAGGGCTGGAACTGCGCGGAAAGCGGGGGCCGGTGGTGGGGCCTGGCCCGAGAGGAGCCGCCGCCGCCGTCGCCGCACCAACAGCAGCAGCTGCCGCCGCGGGGGCAGAGCCAAGAGGAGGGCGCGGAGGCGGCGCCCGCCGGAGAGCCAGCGGAGACGGCCATTGGCTGCGGGCCGGCGCAGTCTTCGAACGGCGCGGCTGAGGCGGAGAGGGCGCCGCAAACCGGTGAGAAGCCTCCGGGGAGGCAGGCAGGGAAGCCGGCCGGACCACCAGGAGCAGCGCCGGAGAGGCGGCCCGTCAGCCTTGACAGCGAGACCGCTTGGCGCCCGGGCGTTTCTCTTAGGGGTGTCCTCCCTCCCGGCCCTTGACAGGCTTACTCAAAAGTGAAGTCGGTTCACCCAAACTCGGCGCCTCTCCTGCTTTTTCCGGACTTCCTGGTCGCTATCGGTAGAGCCCCCCCCCTCCCTCCCTGCAATCCCAGGCTCTTCTGTCTCCTCTAATGTAATTCCTTGTTGATGGTGCACGTGGTTGAAGAGCGAGTTTTATTTTCACCCCTCTTGCATATTTATTTATTTCATGTGTATCCCGGCTTTATTATTATTAATACAAAAAATAACTCAAGGCACTAACATATCCAACACGTCTTCCTCTTCCTATTTTCCCCACAATAACAACACTTTGAGAGGTTGGGCTGAGAGAAGAGTGACGGGCTCAAAGTCACCTAGCTGGCTTTCATGGCTAAGGTGGGACTTGAAGTCATGTTGTCTGGTTTCTAGCCCGATGCCTTAACCCAGGGGTCTTCAAACTTGGCCCTTTTACGACTGGTGGACTTCAACTCCCAGAATTCCTCAGCCAGCGGGCCTGGCTGAGGAATTCTGGGAGTTGAAGTCCACAAGTCGTAAAAGGGCCAAGTTTGAAGACCCCCTGCTCTTGCAGTTCAACGAGGTTTTTATTTGCACCATTTCCTAATGACGGTGCCCCTTAATCGTCTTCATTGGATTCACGAGAATTTTACCTAATGACGGATAGGAATTGAAGGGAAATGTTAGCTCTTTTGAGTGACACGTGAAGAAAATACTAATCGTTATAAAGCTGATAGTGTCGGCTGTATGTGAAGTTCCGTAGGGCAAGGGTTTTTATTAAAATTGGTTAGACTCTAGTCCAGAGGTTCTCAACCTTGCCGACTTTAAGACTTGTGGACTTCAACTTCCAGAATTCCTCAGCCAGCTTTGCTGGCTGAGGAATTCTGGGAGTTGAAGTCCACAAGTCTTAAAGTCGCCAAGGTTGAGGACTCCTGCTCTAGTCTAAAAGATACTTGTAATAGATTGATCATTTTTCCCATTAACAAAATGGGCTCGCGTAGACAGTAATTCTTTAATTTTCGACTGCAACCTTGTATGGATGTATCAGAATATTAAATCAGTTCAGTATCAGCATCTAGGATAGAACAATTGCTTCACTATCCTGTTCTATGAATATTGGCTTGAAAGCCCATCCTATCACATAATTGGAATATCTTTTTACGCAAATACAGACAGGATTGTAACCTTAGTCAGTTTAAACCTATGGAATACATCTAAATAGCGATGAAATTGGAAGCCACTGATAAAGCTTCTTTTGAAATTAAGGAGAATGGGTTTTTTGAAAGCAAGAATTATTAGGGTAGTTTAAAAGGTTGAAAAGTATCTTAAGATCATTTTTGACAACACATTCTAGAGAAATTATAGTATATTCATACAGCATGATGCAGAAAAAATGTTCTGAATGAATCTTAGGATTCATTTTCAACACTTGCAGTTTAAATTGCAGATATTCATAATTGCATAAGAGCATGTATTGGAAATTTGTTTCCTTGTACATCAGACATGTCAAAGTTGCAACGTCATGTGACGTGCAATGTATCGGGACGGTTTTGCCATTGCTGGCAATGGGGTGGGCGTGGCTTCCGGATGACCTGTTGTACATCTACATTAATTGCTATGTAGTGAGCAGAAATATAAGCTGCACTTGTATTCTAAAGGTGTAGAAGATTTTAAAGGGGCTCGTACAAAATATTTTTAAAAAACATGTTTTTCTCAACCGCACTTTTTCCATTAATTGAAGATGCCAAAATTAAAACTAAATTTAATCATAGATTTGTTTCTATACAGAATAAAACTTATGTTTACTGATTTTTATCTACCTAATGCTATTATTAAACCATAGCTCAAGAATATTTTCACTTCCATATAGGCGTAGTGCAAAACAATATAGTATATTACAAATATGGTACTATTGTGCAATAACATTATCATTGTTTTACAGATAATATATTTTTTAATGATGAAATTATTGCAAATGGCTTCCACTCTTGTGACAGTGATGAAGATGATAGAGCCTCTCATGCAAGTTCCAGTGATTGGACTCCAAGGCCACGGATAGGTAAATTTTAGTTGGGAATCTAGGACGGTATTTCTCAATTATGACAGCTTTAAGATGTGTGGAGTTCAATTCTCAGAATTCTCCAGCCAGCCTCTTCTGGAGTAAAATTACCTCAGTTCTTCATTTATCTTCCTATCAACATTGAGGGCTTTGGGATACTTTCTTCCTTTTATATAGTCTACCACTTGCTGTTTCTGAAATGTCTGCAATTTCCATTCCCCTGAGTTTAATAGCAGCTAATCTTAAACTGAACAGAAGAATGCCACCTTCATTGAAGCATGGAACTATAGTCTTCTCAGTAATTCTTTCTATGGCACTTTAAATCCATGATTAAAAGTTGAGGGCAGAAATGTAGAATGTACTTCAATCTCTGATTCTTTTTTTAAATGAAGAAGCTTCTCAAATTGTTTTGTATTGGAAATATTCCCCTCATCAGCTTTTTTACATGCTTATCTCCATGTATACATATGAAAAGATGTCATACAGGTAGTCCTCAATTTATGGCTGGTCGCTTAGCAACCATTCAACGTTATGACCTATCTGGGGCAAGCAAGTTGACTTGGTTCTGAAGTTCTCTCCCCTCATACAGTTACACTTTGGGCACTCAGCAACACAGCTGCAAATGGCCACATGTAATTTATAGCTGGTTATTGGCAAGAATAGTCATCGCAAACAGTGGGTTTGCGATGATTGGTAACTGTGGTACTCACTTACTGACTGCTGCATAAAAGGTTGTAAAATAGTGTCAGTCACATGACCAACCTGATTTATGATCATCACAGGATAACAATTATAATAGGCAGCCTCCATATGGACTACCTGTAAAGGGTCTCATCTTTATAAAACACACTTTTTAAAAACAAAGTTTAAAAGTTGATATTTTATTAGGGCAATTTTTTTTTTGATATTGTGGAATCAATGAGGATGTTATAGAATAGATACATTTCAGGAGCTCTTTCTGACTGGCAGAGAGCTTAGAAAATATAAACGCACACACACATAAATACACACACACACACAATTAAAAAAGACAACTGGATGGGAGAAAATTGAAATCCTTCCAGAGCAAGAATGACAGGGCTTTGAATAAGGCGATTCTGGGTGTTGCATGTTCCTGACTATACTGATAAGATTCCTGATGTTAGTAGGTGAAGAAGCTTTAGGGTTGCTGAAATGAAAGTTGCTCAATATCACTGCCTCTGCTTTTTATGACCTGAAGTGCAGTGTGTTTTCCTATTTAAAATAGAGCAGATGAAATTGCACAATTTTCTCATTTGTTCCGTCAGAAGCATCACAATTAAAATAAGTCATACTATATGCCATGAAATTTAAAATATAAAATACAAGATTAAAATATGTAGAAGTTAAAAGCTTCCCTGAAGAATGTGTGCTGTTAACAAATTCCGGCGTCCCCTGGGTAATAGCTTATAGCTGGCTAATCATTTCAATCCAGAAGCACCTGAGGCATAATTAGGTGCTCATTTTCTCATTTAATCTGTCTATACTATCTAGGATTCATAATTATTTCATTTTCCATAATAGGTCCATACACTTTTGTCCAACAACATCTCATGATAGGCACAGATCCACGGGCAATTCTGAAAGACCTATTACCAGAAACCATTCCTCCTCCTGAACTGGATAATATGACGTTATGGCAAATTGTCGTTAATATTCTCTCAGAACCACCAAAAAGGAAAAAGAGAAAAGATATTAATACTATAGAGGATGCTGTGAAACTCCTGCAAGAATGCAAAAAAATAATTGTGTTGACTGGAGCTGGGGTATGTATTTACAAAGAGAACGTATCATATTTTGATGTCTTAATATGCTCATTGAGTATAAATGCTATGTGGATGATTGCTTTGTGCCATATCATTTGTTACTCCATAGCAAATCGTTGCGATTGCACATATGATACAGTGCAGCTTATGGTGCAGTTCTCATTTTGTCATTTTGATAAAAGCATCAAATACTTAAGTGTGCATATTTTATTTGCATGAATAATTTTATGCATTAAATATTTTCCCTCTTTTGAAAGCAAAATGGGTGAAGCCAAAGCTGTAACCATTTTTAGACAGGAAGAGGCAACTTTGGGCCCTCAAGTTTTTTTTTAATTTATTGCTGTTGGTTGTGTTGATTGGGGCCAATAGTTCAAACTTCTGAAAAGCACCAGATTGGTAATAGTTTCTGTAACTGTTTGAAGTAGCAGCAGCCTTTAGTGTTGTAGCTCAAATTCTTTACTGGTGACTCAAGGTAAATAAGAAAAAGTGTAACACTATGTCTGAAAATAGTACTGTATACTATATACTCTTATATAAGCCCATCTGTGGATATGCTAACTCTCAAATTTTTAATGAAAATACCATGAAAAATGTGACATTTATGGATGTCAACCCACATTTTTCATGGTTATTTTGGATAAAAATTTGATGGATTATCAGCAGATGGGCTTATCACAAGTATATTGAGAAATTCGGGTACTTTAAAAAGTATGTACCATATATACCAGGGGTCTTCAAACTTGGCCCTTTTATGACTTGTGGACTTCAACTCCCAGAATTCCTCAGCCAGTGTGCCTGGCTGAGGAATTCTGGGAGTTGAAGTCCACAAGTCATAAAAGGGCCAAGTTTGAAGACCCCTGATATATACCAACAAATAAGCTCATGGACAGATAATGCAAACCTATTTTGGGGGTATATCTTGGCACCTGATATTCTCTGCTTATCTGACTATATATGCTAGTATTATTAGTCTGAATTTCAGGAAACATGGCAGAGCATCATGCTACTACTGCTTAATAGAATCAGGCTATTTTCATTTTTGAGGAATGGTAATGACATCAATAAAATAAAGCAAGTATTACTTTACTTTGTAAGTCTAAGATGTTTGATTCTCTTAAGTGCTCTGGCTACAGTTATATTAGCATTCCCTCATATGGTCATTTTTTTCATATAGATTTAAAGAAATATGTTTCTTTTGCAATTAGACTTTTCTCATATAGTTTTTTTTAAGTGTATCAGTGAGTATTTCACAGGTCATTCTTGATAAAAGAATCTTTGTTAATTGCAATAATATTAGCAACTGTCAGCTATATAGTCTATATTTTGCCATCCATTTCAGGTATCTGTTTCTTGCGGTATTCCTGACTTCCGATCAAGAGATGGTATATATGCACGCCTAGCAGTTGATTTCCCAGATCTTCCTGATCCTCAAGCAATGTTTGACATAGAATACTTCAGAAAAGATCCAAGGCCATTTTTCAAATTTGCAAAGGTGCTAATTTTTTAATCTTTGGAAGATAATCATTTAAAAGCTTGCAACAGACTTCGTACATCTAAATCTTTTTATTTGAACACCCCATTTAGGTCACATTGGGAAAGATCCAGTGAAGTTGTCCTGGTGAAATACTGTAGATCCATCAGCAAAATCGATTTCCCCCCCTCATATATCTGCTTGCTTCCAAATCTACCCTGGATGAGGAGGGGATTTGGAACAAACTTGAGACATAGAGAGGAGACAAAGGAGAGATGTAATAGTTTGATACTGCACCTATTTATGGAGTGTACCTTACTATTTTCACAAACCCACATATACCCAATCAACCTCAACTTGAGGTTCAACATGAATAAAGACAGGGATAGACTAAATTACTAAATTTGCGAAACGGTATAGGTTTTCTCCCCGGCATAATGCATGACTCAAAGGTCCATTGAAGTTAGGTGATAGGCAATTTAGGATAAAATTGTGGTAGCAAGCTATTTCATTAAATTTATTATTGCTACCTCCTCAGGCGGACCCTGGATTGCTTACAAAATATACTAAAAAAAACCCACACAAAACAAATGACCAGACAAAAAACAGTCATTAAAACAAAGCATGACAGCCCCCATCTCCAACATACCAAAGCCTGGTACCAAAGCGAGGTTTTAAGGGCTTTTTGAAACCCTAGATAAGAGGCTGCAGTCTGTGTCTGCAGGGATGCTGTTATGGCGATGGGAGGGGGTGCTATGACAGAAAAGATAACTTTCTAGATCCAGTATGTCATTTTGATGCACATACTGCATTAACTTATTTAGTGCTAATATAGATTGTGCTCTGGACTATTTTGCCTTTACCAAAGTAGCTACAAGAGTTTTCTGTCCTTCCCAATCGACATTTATGGAATTGTGCAACGTTAAGGGCATGATTTTCTACAATTAAGTTGTATTGCGAAGTATATTCGCAGCTCAATAATATTTGTGGCGAGAATTCTGCTGTCTTTCAATAATATGTCAAGTTTGTGAAACTAAATATTAATTGAAATTTTGAAATTTGGATTATATATGTGGTCTCCTATTTTACCTACTCAGAAGTGTGCTCTATTAAATGTGCAGGATTGCTCTTTCAGTATTCTGTTCCCAATAGCAATGGGAAGTTGCAGCAAGGTGTGATTTCCAAACTGTGCTCGCCAACAATTCATTTCCCTTAGCAAGTAGTAGATACGTAACAGCAAGCAACATTGCATTTGCTGCATTTTTCAATAGCAGTCTTTATTGTATGTTGAAATTGTATATGTGGCTGGATTTTAAACACCACCATGTAACATTTGCAGAGTTTATTGACAAAATCTTGTTTGCGTTTGTTTTTTTTGCAGGAAATATATCCTGGACAGTTTCAGCCATCTCTTTGTCATAAATTTATTGCTTTAATGGATAAAGAAAGAAAACTCCTTCGCAATTATACTCAGAATATAGATACACTGGAGCAAGTTGCAGGAATTCAAAGAATAATCCAGTGCCATGGTAAGTGAAATATACATTCTTTTTTTCGATCCTAGATACTGAATTATAATAAAGATTATATGGGATAAGAATAATAGGAAGTAAAATTTCTTATTTCTTTTTCCTTTCTCACTTCTATGCATCTTCAATCTTGGGTCCTCTACCAGAGGCCTGGGAGTTTGAGGGTTCTGTATAGTATCTTACTTGTTCCTAGTACTGCATTTTTTTGGACAGAGAGCTCTGATGTTGTTCCTGGGATCTGTTGGAGGCACTCTATCTGCTTAGGAGTCACAGCCCTGGGTGAACCTACAGGCTCTAATGCTTCTCTAGCTTCTCATACTCTTACCTGGCATTATCTATCACAACTGCTGTCTTCTGATCCTTTTCTGCTACCATGATGTGTAGTTAATTGTCCAGAACCTGCCTCTGTCTTGATGTCCCACAGGATCTTAGCCCTCTTATTCTCCTTGACCTTCTGTAGTATCTCCCATCTGAATTGGGGGGGTGTCTAGTTCATACACTATGCGGATGTTCCTGTACAACTATTTGGTTGTGCTGTTCAGTGTATGCTGTTCTTGTCTCTTACACCCTGCCACTATGTGTCAGATGTCTGGACCTTGAATCTAGATAGCTTCATCAATTAGTAACTGGTATCAATAATACCCTCTGGTATTATTCTCAGTGCCCTTCTGAGCTCTTCTTATGTGGTAGCCCATGCCTAATAGGACTCTCCATGTTGTGGGAGACAAGTTATTGGCCAGCAGTCAGGTGATGCTGTTCCCTTGTGGAGTTTTTGATGATCAGCACTGGCCTTCCTTGTGTTAGGTGGGAACAGCTAGCAGCAGTTTCATCTGTGCTGCTTCTAGGTTTTGATGCACTACTATTAATTTATTTAGCTGGTAGATGTGGATCATGTTCCAACCAGGTGCTGTCCAGCTCTTTATGTTCATGACCTTCTGTTGGAAGTCTGCTACCATGATGGTGACTGGTTTCTGTTCTAGGATGTTGCTGTGGTTTGTTGTCCGGTCCTGTAGCCACTTTGTACTAGTGTTAAGTGCCCTTTTCTCCCATATGTTCTTCCAATACTGTTCAGTTTCTGCTATTGGTGACTCTGCTGTTCCTGTGTTGTTGCACTGCAGTTGAGATTGTATCTTGATTGGTTCTTTGGAGAACAGAGCATTTATCTTCCTGCCCTCTTGTTTCTCTAGGGCAGGGGTAGGCAACCTTGGCTCTTTTATGACTCGTGGACCTCAACTCCCAGAATTTCTGAGCCAGCATGGCTAAGCATGGAAACCTCTCCCTTTCCCCTCAGCATGGCTGGCTCAGGAATTCTGGGAGTTGAAGTCCACGAGTCATAAGAGAGCCAAAGTTGCCTACCCCTGCTCTAGGGTATCTCCTTAGCCTGGTAGCCTGCCCTATACTATGAGTCTTTGTTTAGTAATCTCTTAGAATTCCAATGGAATCCAGGGACTTGTGTTTTTTTTTCCAGTAACCGAGTCTTATCCTTAATCTTCACACCCCTCGGTAATTCCATCACCTGACTAACCTGTCTCTGAGTTGTCTTGATCTTAGCCTAATCTCATTTTCTAGGGGTGTGTGTGAGGGTATGTACTGTTGTTTTTGACTGTGTGTTCAAACATCTCCCAAGAATACAGCAACTGGAGTGTATATCAATTCATTGGTTTATGTTATGGTGGTACAGGTAGTCCTTGCTTTTAATGAGTGTTCAAAGTTACAAGTAGCCCCCCCCCCCAAGTTGATTCTGACCTGTCCTTGAAGTTATGATTGCCATCCCCCACCCCGGTCACGTGATCACATTTTGGGCATTTGGCACTCAGCTTTGCATTATGACTGGTTGCCGTGTCCTCCAATCATATGACCGCAGTTTATGGCTTTTTTGCTGATTTTTGGCAAAAAATGCTCATTCGGGAGAATTGATTCCCTTAACAACTACATGGTTTGTTTAAGGACCAGGGTGACTCACTTTGTAACCATAAAGTTGAGTCAGATCACATAGTGAACTGTTTAATGATCACAACGACTTTACAACCAAAATTCCAGGGTCAGTTTTGGTTATTCAAGTGAGGACTACATGTAGTAGGCATTGTCGTAAAGCAGGGATCTTCAAACCTGGCCCTTTTATGACTTGTGGACTTCAACTTCCAGAATTCCTCAGCCAGCGTCCACAAGTCATAAAAGACCCCTGTCGTAAAGGCTCATTTGTCATCTTGTATTATTCTAGGCCCTACTTAGAAAGAGAGAAAACTCAAAATCAAAGGAGAAAATGGTCACAACTAATCAAAGCCACACAGTCCAAAAAATCCTTCCCTGTTCTGGCATTCTATAACAAACGGTTCACACAACAACCTTACACAATTCCATTGTAGCATCTCCTCAAGTACCTGGGCACACTACTTCCAAGCTCTGTATTGTGATCTACATGCTAACACCTGTGTGTTGGATAAACCTTTATCCTCACCATTGCAGTGGCCCCCAGTCACATGCAAGGAAATCAGAACTCTCATTAACCAGCATTTAAGTGTAATAAAGCTCATGGAAGTGATTGTATTTCCCACCTCCCCCAAGCTAATTAAATCAAATTCATATTGGCAGGTCCCTGTATTATTAGCCTCTTTATTTTCATATATTAATCACACAGCCAAATCCCAGAGGACTTGAAAGAAGCCATAATTGTCCCCATATATAAAAGGAATAATAGGAATGATCCAGCTAATAATAGGCCTATTGCATCACTACAGGTAATTCTCAACTTGCAACTGGTCATTTAGTGACTGTTCAAAGTTAGTATTGACCCCCTTCTCCAAAAAAAGGTTTACTTCTGTTTCTGGCAAAAAACCGCCCATTGTGAACAATACATTCACTTAATAACCCATCAATCGCTTAACAACCATAGATTCACTTAAATGTCCTAAAATTGGGTCTGCCATGTTGATGACACACTTAACGACCCGCATGATTTACATCCATAATTTCAGGCTCAATTATGGTCCTAGATCAAGTGCTGTAGTACAGGTACCTATTTAGCAAACTCCAAACTTGGGTAATAGAAAAAGGCATAATCGACTCTGAGCAAGCAGAGTTTCAACTGGGACAATCTAATAACAGACTAGTAGTGCTTCAACATCTGTCAGATAATATACCAACCACTCTTGACTTGAATATACATGCAGCCTTTATTGATTTTAAGGCAATTTTTGATAATATCTCAAAGGTAAGATTTTGGGACATTCTGAGCAGATCCTTTATAGACAAAGTCAAGCACAAGTATTTCCCAACATGCTCCTAATCAATAAACTATACAATAAAATCCAGCCTTAGATATAACCAGAGATCTTTCCAACTTAATTCAGACTGTCAAGAGGGTGAAACAGGGATGTATTCTAGCACCCTTTTTAAAACATATATATCAACTCTCTCAAACCTTTCATATAGGCTCTCTTCCTAATCATCTTCAAATTTGAGGGTCATATTCCTTAAAGGCAGCACTCCAACCACTACGCTATCCAGCCACTTGCTGGATTTCCTATGTTGCATACAATGAAAATACTGAAAATACATTTCCCTGAATGGGGAAAAAAAACCTTGACAACTCCTTTACTTGCTGGTGTGTGTGTGTGTTTCAGGTTCCTTTGCAACTGCTTCTTGCCTCATCTGTAAATACAAGGTTGATTGTGAAGTTGTACGAGGAGATATTTTTAATCAGGTAATAATTATTTTAGAACTGAGTGGAGAAAAAAAACCCTATATATTAGAAATACTGTTAAATACATTGAAAATATAATTGTAAGCATGCAAAATCTTTTTGTTAAAACTGATCCCATACAATTTAAAATATAGCATTCTCTGAATCTAAATATGTGAATCGTAGCTATACAGTAATTGTGATCATTTTTCTTTACAAAGAACCAGTTGTAGGCACCACAGTTGCATAATATATATTTATTTATTTAATTGTATTTGTATCTTATTAGTTCTCCATTTGAAAAAGAGCATGAGAGTTAAATGCAAAGAATAGTTCATTGCTTAATAGCAATACTGAGCAATGCCATCTAGTACAAAGTACTGCATTTTAAAAACGAATCAATTGAAATACCATAGTTTTGGAATTGCCCCTTAAAGATCATGTCCTAGTCAAACATACATTTAAGAAGGATTGAAGAAAGTGTGTATTTTTGACCAGGACATGATAACATTCTTCAAACACCTAAAACACTGTCACCAATCCCTTAAATGACAGAGGAGTACACTTAAACTGAACATTACTTTTTAATAAAGTCAATGAAATCTAAAGGCAGCCTCTCCTTTAATAAAAGTTTTCAAGTAAGACTGCTAACACTTAACTCTTGATCTTCATGTATCAGATAGGGCTGGATTAGATGGCCTAGGCCAGGGTAAGGCAACCTTGGCTTTTTTATGACTCGTGGACTTCAACTCCCAGAATTCCTGAGCCAGCATGGCTCAGCTTGGAAACCTCTCCCTTTCCCCTCAGCATGGCTGGCTCAGGAATTCTGGGGGTTGAAGTCCACGAGTCATAAAAGAGCCACGGTTGCCTACCCCTGGCCTAGGATATAGTTACAAATTGCATATTATTACAAAATTTACAACATTACAAATGTAAAATTTGCCAAGTGTCAGAATTTCACGTGCAAATTTCAGTTCTGGCTTTACACCACTGTATTTCACTTGGCTTCTGGTAAACTATACCTTTCTCCACCCGATGGTGTTAAGGATCATTCTTACTTAGAGGCTCAGGCTGAAGCAGGTCTGACACCGAGTTTATAATAGCTCTGGAAATTCTTAGCTGTACTAGAGTTCATTTTGATTTTCAGTAATATTCCAGTGACATGTTAATGAAAGCTATTAGTAATTTGCATCTGTCCTTTTTCTAGGGAAATTTCCCCCAGAAGACAATAAGATGGCTGGTTACCCTATATAATCTGACACAATTGCTGTAATTTTAAAAGTTTTATAGGCAATTTCAGTTCTCGCAGATTCTTGTGATATGATTCCATTAGCCACTTCCTTAGCTGCAAATATATAAGCTTCTCTCTTTATAGTCCTGTGCAGAAATTCTGCTTCATTCTTTTAGAAAACGTTCGGCACTTATGAGTGCTACTTGTATAAAATGAACACTACTAATGCAAAATTCTTTAATCAGGTTGTTCCTAGATGTCCCAGATGTTCACCTGATGAACCCCTTGCTATCATGAAGCCAGAAATAGTGTTCTTTGGTGAAAATCTACCGGAGCAGTTTCACAGGGCCATGAAATATGACAAAGATGAAGTTGATCTTCTTATTGTTATTGGGTCTTCACTTAAAGTAAGACCAGTAGCATTGATTCCAAGTGAGTACTGGCTATGTATGTATTGAGAATAACAGAGAGTCCTTGTTTCAGTTTAAATTTAGTGATCATGGTGAATGGTGCCAAAAGCCATAGAATGTAGAGAACTTCATAGATTTGGAAGTACGTTAGGAAAAAAGAAATATGTACATATTAATATACATTAAATACAATAGAATTAGGCAAAATTCAGTCATTTATATAGTTACTTATATTCCTTAAAATTATCCAGTTGTTAATAACTGACTTAATTTTTTTTCTTAAATACGTAGGTTCCATCCCACATGATGTGCCTCAGATTTTGATTAATAGGGAACCGTTGCCTCATCTACACTTTGATGTGGAGCTTCTTGGTGATTGTGATGTTATTATCAATGAATTATGTCATAGATTGGGTGGAGAATATTCAAAACTTTGTAGTAGTTCCGTTCAGCTTTCAGAAATAACAGAGAAACCTCCACGGCCTCACAGAGAGTTTGAAAAACATTTAACAGAGTTACCACCCACTCCTTTAAACATTTCTGAATCTTCTAGTTCATCTGACAGAATTCCATCACAAGATTCTCAGATGATACATTCAGAGCATTCTGGTCAATATAAAGCAGGAAATTCTGATGTTGCTTTGGAATCTAAAGAAAACTCTATAGAAGAAAAACCACTAGAAGTTCACAACTCTTTAGAAAATTCAGAAAGTACTCATGGTCAGTTAGAAACTACAGAACACATGAAGGAACCTGGATCTCATCAAGAAGAAAACAAAGAACGAAGTGAAAAAACCTCTGTTGAAACAGTGAGAAAATATTGCTGGAATAGATGTGCAAAAGAGCAAGTTAGCAAGCGGCTTGATGGTAAGTGCTAAATCTATTGTAAAACACTGCTTTGAATATTTTCATATTATGCTTTAAAATAACTTTGCAGTATTCAAATATAATTCTGCCTTGAATGCTTCAATGTAACAGTGTAATGTTCAGTCAAACATTGGTCAAAAAACAAAGTCTTCGCTAACAACTCAGACTACCATGTAATTATGAGATAGCAGTGTTTCTTAAACTGTTTCCCTCTCAGGACCCCTTCCCAATTTTAAAAATTATGTAGGTCCCCCCAAATTTTGTAAGGGTTATATTTATCAATATTTAACATACTAAAATATTGATTAATTTGCTGCCATTACTGTTTCTCATAATAGCTTGATGGGGTTCTAATATTATTGTTCAACACGGGCTGGCAAATAATTTAATTTTACAGATCCTTGAGAAGGTTTTAGGGACCCCCAGAGGTCCTTGGACCAATTACATTTTGAGAAACAGGACAGAAAATCTAAAATAAATGGATTATAGCCAAAGAACCAATCAATTAGAAATGTTCATTTTTTAACTATTGTTAGATAATATTAAAAACCTGAAGTGAATTAACTATATCAGTGATGGCGAACCTTTTAGAGACCGAGTGCCCAAAAACTGGCCCTGCCTCTGCTCCACCCCCCTGCCCCGCCCCTGCTCTGCCCCTCCATCCCCTGCCCCACCTGCCCACAGGACCACTCACCGCCTCCAGGGCCCGCTGCGGATCGCCCAGGCAGCCCAGCAGCGCTATGGCGGCCACACCCTGTGCCCGCGCCCTGCAGCATCAACTGCATGATGGGTTGTGAGGGCAGAGTCATGTCTATGCTGCCTAGCTGCCATGTCCTTGGCTGCGCTGCTCCGTGTGGGCCACGCTCGAGGGCGACTCTCCTTCAGGGGGGCTGAAGAGGGTCGCGGGGGAGGCAAGGCTGGGGTAATGACACGTGTGCCCACAGGGAGGGCTCCGAGTGTCGCCTCTGGCACCTGTGCCATAGGTTCGCCACCACTGATCTATATTGTAGATAAAGTATTCTGGATAGTATTCTAAATTAATGGATGTTGTTTTTAATCAGTGTTGGTTTAGAGGAGCGGGAATCTTGAGACAGGGCGCTTTGGTTCTGAATAGATAAGTACGGCTGAAGTGATCAGGTTTCAGGCTTGCAAGATCTACTTCACCTCATTCATATCAACAGGTGCAGTGATATTGTTTATGATAATAGCAATATTAGAGTTAAGGCCCAAGATTCCTATAAATTCAGAAAGTCTTCTACTTCAAACTTTCTTCTATTCTTGTAGCCCAATTTAGAAAGTGGGGAGGAGATATACTTTGCAGAATATTGAAAGTTTAAAATGCTTGGTTTTCAATATTAGATCACCTAGCTCAAGAGATCCCATTCTGTTTTCGGCCAGCACAGTTCCTATGACACGCCTAGAAAGCTAGGAATAGAAATGTCACTACTACCATGACCCATGGGGGCACCTGCTTTCCAGCTCTGACACAACCCTAACCCCCCCCAAGGGCAACCACAATGCCTAACCACAACCTAACCCCCAATCTAACCCCCATTTCCCCCCCCCCCCAGGACAACCACAATACCTAACTCCAACCCTAACCCTCAATGAAATCAAGTTTGACGCTCCTGGTTTAATGGTGATTTAATTTAATGGCAGATTCAAAGGGAATATTTTGACCCCTGACAAGATGAGTTCAAAAAGGAAGAGCTAGTCCGTTGAGTTTAAAAAAGGAATCATGGAGGACTCACAGGGCAAGACTCTTACAGCTTTCTGCAAAGAGAGCAAGTTGGATCTCCGTACGGTCCGAAAATGGTGAGCAGAGTACAATACCAGTAACCTCAGCCAACGGACGAGGGAAATGCCAAGAAGCGAAAGTGTGGATCAGGTAGGCAGCCATTATTTCCTGAACTTGAACACAACATCTGTGACTGACAGGAGAGCAAAGGCTTTGGTTGTGCACAGGACTGATATTCAAGCATTTGCCATTGCACTGGCACCACAGTTAGAAATATCCCCAGAAGAATTCAGAGCACCACAACCCTGGCTGGCTGGCTTCCTTCAGCGGTATGAACTCTCTCTAAGAAGATCGACAACACTGTTCAAGCTGCAGGATGTTGAACGTATTAAACATGCACTTGCATTCATGCCCTTTGTTGATGGCATTGACTTTTCAAAACACCCAACTCTCCAACATGATTGCCATGGATGAGACTACAGTGTTTATGGGCCAAGCATCTCAAACAACAGTTGATGAGAGGGGTGCCTCGTCAATCTACATTCCCTCCACTGGTTACGAAAGTGCACGCGTTACCTGCATTTTGGCAATTCATCTGGATGGAATGAAAGTCTCACCTCTAATCATCACTAAGGGCAAGAAAGATAAAATTGAACGTGTTTCAGGCATTTATGTCCTTGAAACCGAAAAAGCCTGCTGCACACAAGCAGCGATAAGGAAGTGGGTCGATTTAATGCTGCCACTTGTTTTGCGAGGTGGGCAAAGAGGTCTGCTAATCTGGGATTCAGCCAGCACTCACAATGCAAAAGACATGAAGAAGTTCCTTGGAGAGAGGAATAGACCAAATAATGATTCCTGCAAGAATTACTGCCTATCTCCAGACTCTCGATATTGCCATAAACAAGCCATTCAAGGACCATTTGTGCAGGGAAATCAATGACTACATCAAACACAGAATGGAGAGAAATCAGCGTGGGAACTTTGTGAAGTCTAGTCTGCCAGAGGTCGTGACTTGGGTGAAGAATTCGTGGGATAAAATCACTGACAGCTGTGTTGCCAATGCACTACGAGCAGGCTACATGAACAAGAAGTGCTCATTTAGGGTGAAAGCTATTGCTGGACATGAGAGATTGGGGCCAATGGTTCCACAGGAACTGGAGTCATAAGAGGTTAAAACTGGAATTCGGGGTTTGGGAGAGTTACCTTATGAAGATGTTACAGAAGAAGATGACTTGGCTGTTTTTGAATAAATGTTGATTGTTGTACATCACCATTGTGGTTTTAGTTGCCCTGGGGGTGGGGAATGGGGGTTGGGGGGGTTAGGGTTGGGGTTGGGCATTGTGGGTAGGGTTTGGGGGGGAATGGTGGCTAGGGTTGCATCAGAGCTGGAAAGCAGGTGCCATGTGGGTCAAATGTGAGGATCTGCCAAGCATCTTGGCAGCGGTATTGGTGGGCATGACACCGCTTGGCCGTAAGAGGCTGGTCGCAGAACAAGTGGGGTGCCGTGGGGCAGATCTCCCATCACTGCCCACCCTCTTCCCTTTCACTCCCTTCCGAGTCCTTTCCGAGCACCAAAGCGGCAGGTGGAGCGCTGGAGCTGGAAAGCACCTGCTTTCCAGTTCCATCGCATTTCTCTGCGGTCGCGGAGCTGGAGAGCTTGCCCCACCATCGCCCAGATGCCCTCGCTTCCCCCAAACATTTCTTTGCTTACCTGATTTCCAGCTCCATCACGTTCCTCCATTGCGTTCCTCCGCTGCCGTGCAGTCCTACAAACAAAAGTTTATGGGACTAAAAAAAAAAAGTCAATCAATTCCAACCTCTCGTGAAAAAACAAAAGATCTCGCAAGTTGGAAATGATTGATTGAACTTTTTTTTTAGACCCACAAACTTCTTTTGTTTGTGGGACTGCACATGGCGATGGAGGAACGCGACGGAGCTGGAAATCAGGTAAGGAGAGAAATGCTTGGGGGAAGTGAGGGCATCTGGGCGGTGGTGGGACAAGCTCTTCAGCTCCACGGCCACAGAGAAATGTGACAGAGCTGGAAAGCAGGTGCCAAGGCAAATCCCCCTAAGGGCGCCAGGAGCTGAAACGGGCCCGTCGCTCTGCAGCAGCTGCCCAGCGCACCAAAAGGAAGGCCAGCATCTACGGACACTTATGGTGCCGGCACTTATGGTAAACACAGCGGCATTCCAGCTCTGGTGGAGAAGGGGCAGCCATCATGGGCACTGACGGCAGGACGCCTGCTCCCTGTCCAACCCTCCGGCTCTCCAACTGTTGCTTTGGCCCTGGGCTGCTGCCTCCCCACTCACCTCTCGGATGGGCCAGGCCAGGCCAGTAAGGCGGTCCCCCAGCATCCCTGGAGCAAAGGCCCCCTGCTCCACCCACAGGAGCATCAGCCTGGCTACCTCCGTCTTTGTGCCCTTTCAGCTGCCACCCAGCACAGCCACCCCAGGGCTGCAGGGGTTGGGCTGGCACAGGAAGGGCCTGTCCGAACTCTTATACGGTATCTTTATCGTACCGTGGTTGGTCCGCCACCATGCTCCAAGGCTGGCCCATCGCTGTCCTGCATCTCTATCCCATGCGCAGCCCCCCCCCCCGCCCTCATTGCCTGCTGGTAATGTAAGACCTACCCCGAAAATCAGCCTCAGTGCTTATTTCAGAGCTCAAAAGGACATAAGACCAGGTCTTATTTTGGGGGGAACATGGATAAATGGATAAATTTACATTTCATTGCAACATCTCCCCAAAGAAAAATACCATTTTCTCGCTTGTATAGAAGGATTTGAAATGGAGGCAATGAAAGTTTTAACTCATGTTGCCCTCGTTTATTTACTTAAAACCTTACTTTAATGTATTTAATCATAATAATAACTTTATTGTCACTTTGAATGTACACCAATCAGCGTACATCAAAATGAAATTTCGTTGCATACAGCTCTCAAAGGGTCACCACCTCCGATATACACTCCTTGTTCGTGGCCAGCTCAAGTTACAGATCGTCCATTTTAGACTCTAGGGAACGAACGATGGCAAACATGGACAGATGGAAACAGAGCTCCATGTGGATTAGCCCTCAAATTAGCTTGTATTCCTGCACGACAACCTCGCCTCCTTTCCTTTTTCTGATCCTGACTCCTCCACCTTTTCCTTAAAGAGACCTTGCTTCTTTTCGCCCCTGGAGCACGCTGCCACCACCACCAACTCCTCCAAAAGCCTCTCTCCCTTCCTCTGGGCTGCTGACAGCCTCATCCAGCGCTAGGACAAGGCTGTCCTTCTCATGCTGTTAGAGAGGGCCTACTTTGGATCCTGTTGGCCAAAGAATTCTGACTGTCGGGATCCAGAAGAAGCGCCCGCCCTTTGGAACCTCTTACCCTCTACAGCAGGGGTCTTCAAACTCAGCCCTTTTATGACTCATGGACTTCAACTCCCAGAATTCCTCAGCCAGGCACGCTGGCTGAGGAATTCTGGGAGTTGAAGTCCATGAGTCATAAAAGAGCCAAGTTTGAAGAACCCTACTCTACAGTAAGATCCACCCTCAACCTCATATCCTTCTGCAACAGCTTGAAGAAGACTTGGCTCTGCCGACTGGCCTGGGGACCAGACGGAGGGAATCCCGCGCTGAGGGTGACTGCTAGATTGATGGCAAACTCCACTTCTCCATGCTCTCTGCTCTTCACCCACCCATCTTTTTGATTTGTGACATATCAATATACCTAGATGGGCAGCGAATAAATTTAACAAAGAATTCTTTACATTTGCCTTGCCTTAAAAGTCGTAGAATCTGGTCTCCCATAAATAGAATAGGCCAGAGCCATTTTTAAGGGACGTAACATACACAATGTATAGTGAAAAGTTTGGACTGTTCTAATTGAAGTTAATTCAGAAAGGCTACGAGCCATTAAAAAGGAACAGGGTGTGTTTCTGAAGCATTTGAAACTAAATTGCAATAAACATCATCCTACCATTAAATAGTTACAAAACGCAAGAGGGAAAGCAGAGAGTGAGAGAAAAGCAGGTTGATTTACTGCTGCGTGGTAATAGTTTTCCCTCAATCCTTTACGTATACTGACCCAAATGTTTCCTTATAAAAAATACAAAATATGGAGAACTTAGAACCATAAGTGTCATGCATTTATGTATGATTGCATTCTTACTGATGATGCCTTTTCCCCCCCTTTGTTGTTGATCAAATCTGTTTCAGGTACTCAATATTTGTTTTCCCCACCAAATCGCTATATTTTCCATGGGGCTGAAGTTTATTCAGACTCTGACGACGATGTCATCTCCTCCAGCTCTTGTGGAAGTAGCAGCGGTAGTGGGTCATGTCTGAGCCGAAGCTTAGACGTAGAAGAGGAGAGTGAATTGGAAGACTATTACAATGGCATAGAGGAAGAGGAAGAGGAGGCAGACACCCCTGACAGAGAAGAGGAGAACGGATTTGAGGAAGAAGGAACGGACCTTCCAGAATCTGTTGATGAATCAATTTCTATAAATCAGACAGTAGAATTTGACAGTTCGTCAGACAAGTTGTAAGATAATTACTGATTTATTTTAGGAACTTTTCCCACCAGCATTAGCAATTTGGGCATGTTGGAATGAATCTGTACTGAATTTAGAACGAGGCAAACAACGATGTTTATAAACATTAGAGTAGATTTTCATGCATAGTTTTCTAACTTTTCCAATTGACTTCTATAAAGACACCCTCAACACTAATCTTTGTTGCATTTTGAGTTTTGTAGAAGGTACTAAGTATCTTTTACTGTCACTATGTCATTTTTATTAATCAGTTATATGTGTGCGTATGTGTGCGTGTTCACACATATACAATATTTTTTGCTTTATAAATTTCACCCTGTGTTAATTTTGAACCATTTAAAAAGCCATCAGAATATTATTATAAAGGGAACAGCTAATCTAGACCAAAGAATGGTATTGTTCATACCTGCTTTGCAACATTTCAATTTATTTAAAGCCTGTTTACGTTTCTCCTTAGTCTGCTGCTGCGAGAATATGTTGTTAAATATGAAGATTTCCCCCAAATACCTATGGCAGCTATGTTTTCTGAACTCTTCATGTTGGGTATATTTGCATGCAATCATATTAGAAGTTAAATAGACATCAGTGAGCACCTGAAAATTCCTTAGATTACCAGAAAATAGCATTTTAAAAAACTTATTTAAATAAATGAAAATGCTATTTTTAAAATAAAGGCTAAAATAAAGCAACTTTCTGTAGATACATAATAAAGCTTATTGCCTTACCAAATTACAGGAAGAAAGTATTAGGCGAGAAATCATTAACCCTGTTAACATGAGTATTTAGTGCAGGAAGTTGGTATGTAAAACAATGTATAAAATCTGTGTGTACACTGCCAATATGTGAATATTTAAGTGTTGGAAGGTGTATATATAATGTTCAAGATATAGATGAAATTTTTGCCCAAGAACAAAAGTGTTTCTATACTTTTCAGTACTTTTATACAAACATTTAATGAGAGCTGCTCTCGCATCCATGACATTCAATTTTACTTTAACTTTAAAGTGTGCTGCATAAAGTCTTCTATTCAGAAAATCTCTTACCACTCCTTGGTAGATTGGTGTAGAGAAAAAGCAGCAACTGAAATGAGTTCCAGTGCTGCTTCAAAACTGCCTCTTGAGATAGATGTGTCAAATGTTCCAGCTGCAGATTGTCTCAATCCTTTGTGCTTTGTTTGATCGTAGGTCTTTAATTTCTTCTTGAAACCACTTTTCAAATGGATCCATAGTTACCCCAGTTGCCCATAATTCTTTTGCATTTCTTTTAATATTCCATTTTGAAATATGTATAGAGCTGTCCTTTTCACACAGTCAGTACAATCCAATTTGTAACACAGCATAATGAAGTGTTAAAAATGGCATTTTGTGTTAAATCTGAAATGTTGGCATGTTTTCTTGTTGTCCAAGTTATAAATAGAACTTTGAACAATTACACTAAAGAATGCAATATGTTTAGCTTGGCATGCATGTCAAAACTGTATTTGTGCTATAGGAGATATTTTAAATGGAAATATTTTGTTTTAAATTATTTTTACAGTGTGGATTATTTTCTGCTTTTATATTGTATATAGTGTCTTTTATGTAACCAACTGGCAGATGTTTTGTAGAAGATTGTTTAAATTGACCTAGCTCTCTTCCTGCAACTTTTGAAATACAAAACCAGTGTTTTATACGCAGTCTGATTTCAATCTATTAAATTGTTAACTTTTGGATGCTGTTACAGTGTGTACACAATGTCTTGCATGCAGTGTTATTAAGCATGGAAAATAATATAGTTGGCGAGAAGTAATATGCTGCTTCTCCCATTTTGCTCCAGTCACTTTTTAAAACAATCTTTTCAGGGCCAGGACCTCTTGATGCAATAAAGGCCGGGCCAAAAGCTTTGATCCCTTCAGGATGTGGAAACATCTGGCAAGCAATTTCTGCTAAGAATGGCAGGTCTATCTAGCCAAATTATCATAGCAACTTGGAGGGAATTTGTAGTTATTTATAGGTTGAGCTACTTTTTTTTTTACATTGAATATACCTCCATGGAATTTATGCCATTTTTTTAATCATTACCAGGAATTTAATAGTGCTATGCTACTTTCCTCATTGGTCAGACCCTGGCTTTGATAACACTTGAGCCCGCCGTGTATTGTGCACATGCTGTTTACCAGTGGTATGGGCTTTCTGTACCTCCAGTGGTTTGCTCCTATGTGATAACGTCATGCACTTACCTTCAATAGGTATATTTGGTCTCGATACTAGCAAAACAGGAAATACTATGAATGATGAGAACAGACAACTTCCAAATTCTGGGTCCTGTTGAGGTGAGGTACCTCACTCACTGATGGTTTAGGAGGGTGGAGGTGGTATCTGTTGTAGTGGGGGAAGATACAGATTGGGTACTGTATATTTGAGGTGAACTAGTCTGCCACTGATTTGCAAATATTTGCAGGCTGCAGATTCTCTCGATCTTTAGGTAGCATAGAATACCATTTCTTCCCTTTTTCTACTTCCCTATGGTTACCACCCCTAGGCATTTTCCAGATGCCCTCTACACCCCCCCCCAGACCTCAGAATACATATGCTTTGATCTGAATACACAGCAGATAAAACTAATATATGGATATAAAAGGTCACTCATGGACCTAACCAGTTCAGACAAAACAGTTGTTAGTCCTTGTGATATCCTGTAAAGCAGGGGTCCCCAACCCCCAGGTTGCGGATCAGTACTGGTCCATGACTCGTTAGGAACTGGCCATGCAAGTGAGCAAATGTGGGTACATGGGATCTAGGTAGCACACAAAACCATATCCCCCTAGTCTGTGGAATTTTTTCCCTCACAGAACTGGTCCCTGGTGCCCAAAAGGTTGGGGACCGCTGCTCTGAAGTCAGAACTTGTATGATTCTCCAAAGAGAAACAATTTTGCACTACCTGTTCAGAGTTATTGTTAAATGAAACTTTTAATTTTCCACAATTTATTGGTTCTCTGATTAAACGATGCCCCACTCCTTTTATCTATATCAGGGGTAGGCAACCTTGGCTCTTTTATGACTCGTGGACTTCAATTCCCAGAATTCCTGAGCCAGCCATGCTGAGGGAAAAGGGAGAGATTTCCATGCTGGCTCAGGAATTCTGGGAGTTGAAGTCCACGAGTCATAAAAGAGCCAAGGTTGCCTACCCCTGGTCTATATGCTACACTATTGGTAATGAAACCAAGTTTACCATTTGGGTCCTATAATAGCAAGATTTTAAAAATAACACAAGAAATTTAGCTATAGTCAAATAAACCTGGTTTTATCACACACCAGGCTATCTTGTTTGGGGTTCTTCTGTTGTAAAGCAGGAAGATGAAGAATAAAACATAAATATGCATGTTTAACTGTTTATGTCAAGTTTTATAAAAGAACGATTAGGGGGTGACATGATAGCAGTGTTTCAATATCAAAGGGACTGCCACAAAGAGGAGCTATTCTCCAAAGCATCTGAAGGCAGAACAAGAAAAAATGGATGGAAACTAATCAAAGAGAACCAACCTAGAACTAAGGAGAAATTTCCCGATAGTGAGAATAATCAACCAGTGGAATGGCTTGCCTTCAGATGTTGTGGGTGCTCCAACACTGGAAGTTTTTAAGAGGAAACTGGACAACCATTTGTCTGAAATGGTATTGGGTCTCCTGTTTGAGCAGAGCATTATTCCTTCCAGGCATTTCAAAATAGATATACCTTTACACATTATTTCAGCGGACCTGAATATATAATTACATCTGACAGGATTCAAATGAATTTGTACACATGCTCATCTTAAAATAATTTAGACCCACGACTTAAGCAAATTTTCTCCATAATGTTAAAAAAATGAGACTTTTACATGTGTATACATTATCTATTTTCATTCAAATATTTTTATTTTATGCTTGAATTGTTTCACCGCAGTTTATAAATCTAAAAAAAATAAATATTTATTTCACAGCTGAAAGTCACGTACTATTAATAACATGTAAACATTCAGGAATTTAATTAAACTTGACCCCTCCCCCCAATAACTCCACCTGCTCCGTTCAGTCATCACCTCCAATGACGACTCAAGTCCTTAAAAAACTCTGGAAAAAAGTAAATAATTTAACCAAAATTTTAAAGCTACTCCAATAATTACCGTCTTTCCAGTAAGAAAGACAAAATCTTAGTTCTGCCCAAGAGAAAAAAGTAGAATTTGCTGATAATTCTGGACTTATGCCAAACATCCCAGTTTTATTTGGATTACCATGAATCAAATCTCAAATTTTAAGAAAGGTATTTTTCTTTCATAGTTTTAATTAACAAATCACAACTCCATGGACATGTGAAGGAATTGTCAAAAAAAATGGCACTGACATCCTCTTGATTGCTTTCATTGGAAAAAAAATAGTTTCAAGGTGAAATGGTTGCTATATAAATTTTCCTTGGTATGGTACATCACTCTCTTTTCACCAAACCCATCTCCAAATGTGGATAAAAGATATTGTACTTGCTTTCTCTTTCTGTTTAACTTTAACAAAGCAGCCTCAATTCCATAAAGCAATAAATACTCTATGGCTAGAGCTTATTTTATTTTATTTTTTAAAGTCTTTTAACAAAATTAAAATCTAATTTGACTTCCAGTGATTTGAAAAGAAAAGCACATCTTTCACACGCACGGCAACATTTTTGCAATATGTGAAATACTAAAATTTAGTTATGAAACTTTAGTGTTTATTCCAACATTGCATTTTTATTGTTAAGATGGCAAAATGCAATTCCACAGTTCGCATCAAGACAATCATTAATAGAAGGATTTTTGGCTCCTGTTGAAAGAATCAGACCACTGAATATAGTTTATGAACAAGCTTATAATCATCACCACTTGGGTATCTCTCATTTACACTGCAAAGCGGATCTAAGCGTTGGCTTAAATGTTCCCCATTAAATGATTGGATGGTGCCGAGTTTTTACATTATACTAAATTGAAGCCTTCACAGTGATCGATTGCTTGGATCAACTTCGATCTGAGTATTTCCTTGTTGGTATATTTTGGAAGATCAAGGAGATTAAAACACGTATGAGATACTGGAAGATATCCATCTCCACCTCCAGTTGGTTGGATAATAAGACTAAGACTCTTCATTCCAAGTATAGGAATACGATCACTCCCTGTCAAAAACACTAAAAAAGAAGAAAATGGAACAATGTAAGTCAGATATCAAAAGTTTATCGCAGAGTACCATTATGTAATATACAGGACTACAATGTAAAGAGCTTTTTTTTTTTTAACGTACTATGTTAAAGTACTTTGGGCTAAACACAGAATTACTTACTTTTGTGGAATCTATATTAATCAGTTAATCTGCAGACAAGCTATTTAAACCTTCAAGAATTTATAGTGTTTAGGGAGTGAATTCTATCAGCGTAAACACAGGGAAGATTTTATTATCATGGTGCCTGCCACCCATCGCCGGACACTTACAGACCAGATATTCAAAACTCAGTGTCAGATCTAAAATAAGCTAAGAAATACATCTCTCAGTTCAGGAGGAAACATGTTTTGACTTTTCCTAAGAGTAAAAAAAAAAAAGAAAGAATGTTGCATTGTTTGTCAATTAAAAGGAATGTTCAACAAAGTTATGTTTAATAAAATGAGAGAATACTAAGGATTCCTAGAAAACTTAAAATAGTCTACAGTCTTCAGGGAAAAAAAGTATTTGTTTGAAATATTCACCTTGTATTTTTACCCCCCTTCTTAGCTTTTTAAAAAATATATTTACTTATGTTTCCCATAATACATTCTACATTTTATAGGAAACATCGGCTCACGTTGTGAGGCAGACCCATAGGTACTACCAGCATAATATTGCTGTAAGCTTCAGGCTGGTATGTTCTCTTTTCCTCTACTGCAGGGGTGTCAAACTGCCGGCCCGCGGGCCAGTTGCATCACACGGAGGCTGTGCTTACTCCAGCTCCCGTAACGCAAAGAAAGTCGTGATACGTCGCGACGCTGCGAGTTTGATACCCGTGCTCTAGTGCAGTGGTTCTCAACCTTTTTAATGCCACGACCCCAACCGGTCGTAAGTCGAGGACTAAACTGGTCGTAAGTCGAGGACTACCCAACCGGTCATAAGTCGAGGACTTTCCCTGCCCGGGAGCGCCGCGCATGCGTGGTTCCGCCCCCTGCACCGGCCGAGGCGTAGCTGGCAAGCGGCAGAGACGGAGCAGGCCGACCACCAGCTGGTCCAGCTCAAGGGAGGTAAGGCACCCGCCGGAAAAGGGGGAAAAAATGGCGGACAAAAAAAATGGTGGACAGCCTTGCTTGGCGACACCCATGAAATGGTCGATCGACCCCAAATGGGGTCCTGACCCACAGGTTGAGAACCACTGCTCTAGTGTGAAGAGGTGAGGAAAAAGCCCTTTCTACCCAAAGTTATCTCCAAGATTCCTGGAATTCTGGTTGATCTGAACTATAGTTTGATGATAAACTCTGATCACTGACCCAAGCTTCTTTGAATAAAACATAAGATAGACCTCAATAATACATAACTAGACATCCAGCTCTATAGTACGATTACCCACTCTTTACTTCTGCATGACTTGTGCCAGGGACTGCTGAGGGGAAAAGAGATTTTCCCGTTTCAAGAGCAGAAATGGTTTTCATTCAAAGAAATCAACTCCATTCATTCAGTTTATACAGCCGCCCATCTCACTTGCATGTGATTTTGGATCGCGTACACCAGGGGTGTCAAACTCAATTTCATTGAGGGCCGCATCAGCATTGCAGTTGTCTTGGAGGGGCCGGATGGGTGTGGCCAGGGTGGGCACAGCCTACTGGGTGGGCGTGGCTGGAGCAGGTGTGGCCTACTGGGTGGGCGTGGCCAGCTCTACATCATTCGCGTCAAGGGGGCCTGTGGGGGCCTGGGCAGGAGTGGGACAGATCTGAGGTCTCTGGCAGAAGGAGGTGGGATCAGGGCAAGCGCCAAGGCATAGTCCACTGGAAGAGCCTGCTGAAACCCCTCCCCCGGAGCCCATCAAGCCGGATATGTGAAGTAGGCAAGGGCCATTTGCTGGCCACTTCCAGGCGATGGTGCATTTCTTCATTCCTCACAAAGGTGACACCTCCCCAGCATGCACCCAGGGGGCAGTCCCTTGCTGTTTCCAGACGGCCTTGTGGAGCTAAGACTGTATGTGTTTCAGCATAGATGGCCACCACAAAATTGTACATTGGCTCCCGGCTGACCTGGGCCAGGGCCAAGGCAGCGGGGGCCGTTCCCTCACTGTTTCCAGGATGGCTTCGCGGGCCACATGAAACCATGTCGTGGGCCGCATCCGGCCCCCGGGCCTTGTGTTTGACATGTCTGGTGTACACAATTAAAAACAAAAAAATCAACCATCAATTAAAAACAGTTAAAAAAGCAAAGTAAGCAGAAGGTAAACTGCCTTCTGGACAGTTTAGAAGTGGAACCTCATACTTCTGGGTGGCTCTTGCTTACATTGGAAAGAAGGAAGAGGAAGGATAGATTTAGCATTATATGCAAAACAGGACCCCAGCTAAGTCAAGATGTATTCATTTTATGAAGATACTTACACAAAAACTGTTTCTTCTTTTCCAGTGATAACTCATGAAAAACTTCCCAGAACGATTTAATTGTTGGATGGTCTGCCCAATATTCTCCTTTGTACTGAGTATTCTAAGGAGAGAGAAAAATAATCCAAATCATACTATTAAAGAATATTCTCCCTGGGATTCTTTCTTCCTTCTCCACTGCAAACGGTAGACTACGTTGACCAGATATTGAAGTGCAGGCTAGGACACTGTAAGGGACTGTGCAATATGCATGCTTAAATAAGCTGTTTAAAAACTATAGCCATAATCTTCCACTAACTTAAGTGATATTTATCATGGGATGTCTGGGGAAACATACAAAGGACTGCAGCATACATAAATTTTCATTTTCTAATCCACTATTTGAAAGTTTACCACCAACCGTATTATTATTATTTGGTTTAATAAATAAAGGCTCAATGTCTATAGTGAGGTATTAAATATATTCTTTTCTTTTCGTAACAAACGTTCTCTGTTACCAAAGAGCATAGAGAGGGACAAGAAAATAACCTTGGCAAACAGAAGGCTTAATTCATGAACAGCAGCTGATTTCTGGTAGACCCACCTACCTTCTCTAGTTCTTTCCAATCATAGTTTGTGTTCCCAATCACCATTGCTTGCAGTTCATTGGGCTCAAACAGCTGAAGAACTTTACCGCCACACACTTTGTGAAAGCCTTCGTGGAATGCATCATAGAGAGAAGCCACAGATTTATTGAAGATGTAGTCCACGTAGGCATCCACAAACTCTTGCCTAAAATCGGATTAAAAAGAAAAGCCCTTTAGAAATACTCAGTACACAATCCATTTAATTATTCTTTTCTTATAACTCATGAATTTACAGAGTAAAAGAATCAGGTAGATGGCAGTAGGAACATTTCTTCTTCCTTCAATAAAATATTCTATAAAATATTCCAACTATTCAGTCAGGCAAAGGCCTAAGACTGAAAATCAGGCTTGTCAGATGCTATATTTTTTCTATCCTGCTCTGTGGAGTAGAGAGTTGGTCTCTGACAGAAGGCCACCTGAAGAGACTAGAAGCCTTTGACATGTGGATTTACAGGCGGCTATTACGTATAAGCTGGGTTGACAAGATCAGAAATGAGGTGATAAGCCACCTGGGAAAGCCAAGGGAAATCATCAAAACAATTACAAAACGAAAATTAGAATATTTCGGACACGTGATGCGACACCCAGAAAAATACAGCGTACTCCATTTAATCCTCCAGGGAAAGATTGAAGGCAAACGAGGTCCAGGCAGAAGAAGAACATCGTGGCTTCAAAATCTTAGGGATTGGTTTGGACAAAACTCAGCAGCACTTTTTCATGCGGCTGCTGATAAAAACAGGATCGCCAACATCCGATAACGGATATGGCAGAAGAAGAAGAAAGGCTTAATACAGCTAAATCATGGATAGATAAAGTTGTGAAAGTGCTGCTTCTCCTCCTGACTCTGGAACTTCATTTATGATATACATTAAGCCCAAACATCCTGTTATGTCTGAGTTAAAGTAGGTTAACTAAACATAGCGCTAGCTTCTTTAATGCTTTCATACACATCAGAGATAGAGCACCAAAATTAAGAACAGAAGGAAAAACTTGGGCCTGTGCTCATTCTCAGTTTCATTAAGACACAGTTTATGAAACCAGAGAGAGCTATACGATCATCACTAGTAGGTGGGCGACTTGATTCCTTTTAGTTACTTTTGAATTAAAAGTAGAAAGATGAAATGCTAAATGAAGTACACTATTAAAACCTACCTATTCTGTTTGACAACAGGGATATCAGCGCCATTTGGAATTAGCTCTTTAACTTCGGTGGCACCAAAGTTTTCAACCGTGATCTGTTCAGGAGAGAACAAGGTATCTCACTGCTTTTGCTGCAGAAGATTTCAACATTGTTTTGTAAGGAGCATCATATCAAATCTTCACTAGAGACAGAAACATACACACTCATGTAATATGGCTATACACTGTGGGCAGAATGATTAAGTAAGTTGCATTTTGGAGGATTATTGAACAATTACGGTGCTCTCGGTCAATCCAAAAATGCTAATAAGCCTTAAACCTGAATGTTTAAGAGAGTAAAAGTGAGGTTCTGGCTTTCTTAGGAGAATGCCAACGTGTGCACAATTATTGGGCAACTATTAGTGTGCAGAATTATCATGTGGCGAAAGGAAAAATGAAAATTTGCCCATCTCACTCGTTTATTTGCATCTGTCAAAGTAGGAATAATAAACCAACAACTCAAAATGTACAAATAAACATTTTTGACATTTCAAAGATCAGTGACCAATATAGCCACCCTTCTTTTCAATAACAGCCGTAAGCCTTCCATTCGTGGAGTCTGTCGATTTCTTGATCTGTTGACGATCAACGTTTTGTGCAGCAGCAGCCACACCTCCCAGGTGTACTGTTTTCTTTCACCTGAAATCTCCCATTTAAGAAGGAACCACAAGTTCTCAATAGGGTTTAAGTCAGGTGAAGAAGGGAGCCATGTCATTAATCTTTCATCTTTGATGCCTTTACTGGCTAGCCATGCAGTGGAGTACTTCGATGCATGAGACCGAGCATTGTCCTGCATAAAAATCATGCTCTTCTTTGAAAGATGCAGACTTTTCCCTGTATTGCTGCTTGAAGAAAATTGTCTTCTAAAAACTGGCAGGTAGGTTTGGGAGTTGATTTTGAGTCCATCTTCAACCTGAAAAGGTCCAACTAGCTCATCTTTATTACTACCAGTCCATATCAGCACCCAACCTCTATCTTGCTGGCATCTGAGTCGAAGTGGAGCTCTGTGCCCATTACTGATCCAGCCACAGGCCCATCCATCTGGTCCATCAAGAGTCACTCTCATCAGTCCATAGAACCTTTGAAAAATCTGTCTTTAGATATTTCTTGGCCCAGTCTTGCCATTTCAACTAATGTGTCTTGCTCAGTGGTGGTTGTTTCAGCCTTCCTTACCTTGGCCATGTCTCTGAGCACTGAACACCTTGTACGTCTGTGCACTCCAGATAGGTTGCAGTTCTGCAAAATGACAGCACTGGAGGACAATGGGTTCTGCTTGCTTCACATTTGATTCTTCTCAAATCTTTGGCAGTCAATGTGTGTCTTTTTTTCTCAACATGTTTCTTGCAAACCTGTTGACTTATTTAGAATAGAATAGAGCTGGAAGGGACCTTGGAGGTCTTCTAATCCAGTCCCCTGCTCAAGCAGGAGAACCTATACTGTCTCAGACAGGTGAATGTCTAGACTTCTTAAAAATCTCCAGTGATGGAGCGCCCACGATTTCTGGGGGTAAGCTATTCCATTGGTTGATTGTCCTCATTGTCAGGAAGTTTCTCCTTAATTCCAGGTTGCTTCTCTCTTTCATCAGTTTCCAACCATTGTTTCTCGTCCTGCCCTCTGGTGCTTTGGTGAACAACCTGGCCCCCTCTGCCTTGTGGCAGCCCCACAGATACTGGAATACTGCTAACATGTCTCCCCTATTTCTTCTTTTCTTTAGACTAGCCAAACCCAAGTCCTGCAGCTGTTCTTCGTATGTTTTAGTCTCCAGGCCTTTGATCATCTTAGTTGCTCTTCTCTGAATTTTTCCCAAACTCTTAACATCTTTTTTTGTGATATGGTGACCAAAATTGGCTGCAGTATTCCAGGTGTGGTCTTACTAGGGTTTTATAAAGCGGTACTAATATTTCGCGTGATCTTGATTCTATGCCTCTGTTTATACAACCCAGGATTGTATTAGTTTCTTTGGTTGCTGCTGCACACTGCTGGCTCATAGTCAAGTGATCGTCCACTAAGACTCCAAGGTCCCTCTCACAGTTACTGTCTCTAAGCTAGATCTGGCCCAATCTGTACTTGTCGCTTTGATTTTTCTTGCCTAAATGTAAAAATTTTGCTTTTCTCCACATTGAAACTCATTTTGTTGGACAGGGCCCACTGTTCAAGTCTGCCAAGATCCCTCTGGATCCTGAGTTTGTCTTCTGGGGTGTTGGCTACTCCTGTCAGTTTGGTGTCATCTGCAAATTTGATGAGTTCCCCTTCAATTCCCTCATCCAAATTTTGCAACAAAACGTTTGATGGTTCTGTGATCACACCCCAATATCTTAGCAATTTCAAGAGTGCAGCATCCCTCTGAAAGACTTTTTACAATTTTTAACTTTTCAGAGTGATTTAAATCTCTTTTTTGGCCCATTTTGCCTGAGGAAAAGAAGCTGCCTAATAATTATGCACACCTTGATAGAGGGTGTTGATCTCCTTAGGGCACACCCTCCCTCATTACATAAACACACTTCACCTGATATGCTTATATCCACTAAGCATTCAAGTTTCTACAGCTTGGAGGTGGAAAATATGCATGAAAATGTTGATATGGTCAAAATACTCACTTGCCTAATAATTGTGCACACAATGTATTACTTTTATCCTTCTCATCTGTTCCACTACCTTCTCTATTAGTATCATTATTATGATTATCCTTTGCTATTATGTTTTTATTATATAATATGTTATTATGAATATTATTACTTTGCTGTTTTGGCATGTAAACTGAGAGCTTTTGCACTAGAGACAAATTCCTTGTGTCTAATCACACTTGATCAATAAAAGTATTCTATTTGTAGATTAATATTCATTCCACTTTGAAATGAACTGACACATGTGCTAACAGATAATGCTTACTGTAAAGTTGAGGCAGAAGGTATCTTCCACATCATCTTCTGGATAATCTAGCAATTGTTGCATACTCCTGGAAAATCAAATATTCTAATCTTTCATTTCAGCAACAGCAGAATTTAGTTAGACTCTGCAAACTTGAAAGCTTTTGCTATTCTTCTATCAAAACTGAGAACAAGGAGGTACCGTACATCCACAAAACATTGCAATGCAGAATGGAGCCCCCCCTCAGTTCAATTACCCAGCATTCATTCTTCCTTGAGAATTTTCAGCTCTTATGGTACCTTTTCTGATCTCCTCCCAACCCTTCATGCTCCACCCCCAAAAAAATATTTTGTCCTTTTGCAAACTTAGATAGTTCCTCACAAGTGCATGCTATTTTGACAATTAGATTGAAATCATATGTAAATATTTCATTTACAGTACTACAAGGTCACTATCTATTCTAATTTCAGGCACCATTTAATAGCATGTGCCTTCATTTTTTCTAACATTCCAACATATGGAATAATTTTCCTCAACTACGCAAAAATTCATCTTGACAGCACTATCTTAAGGCAAACCATGTCACATTGCCTATTTTAATTTTGAAGGCCTTCATTCCAAAGTTTTAAAGGATATGTTTTTAAATAGGTATAAGTAAAATTTCTCATTTTTTAAATGTATTTATTTTAATTGAGTTGTACTGTAATTCCAAACTAGGGAAAAGCAATGAAAATGCCAGCCAGACTTTGTATTTTCATTCAGCACCTTCTTCTATCTTACAAAGTTCTTCTATCTTACTCCTACAAGCACCCTCTTTTTATTCTACCCAGATTTCAGAAAAAATATGAAGCCCAGAAAACAGGCTGGTCCAAGGGGAAGAAATGATCTCAAATCAAAAATTGATAGCACTGACTTCTTAGAATAGCCACCAAATACTTCTCATCATCCTATTCGTGTTTTTAACCAAGAACATTAAATCAAGATTGATTAAACCACAAATGTGTATTAATAATCTAAGCAGAGCAAAGTAAGCAACATGTCACCCTCTGATTAACAATACTGAACTTAATTCTTTTCACTAATGAAACAAGCCAAAGCACAGATAATTTAATTTCTATATTATAATATCAACTACAACTGTGTTCACCTGCCAACTTCAGGCATTAACTCTTTGAGGTCTTCCAGGGAAGGTTTCTTATTCAGAAGCTTCTTATACAAAGCCAATGGAAAGTGAAGTTCTACAATAGTAAAATTATATATTGCTAGTCCGCAAACAACACCAATCAGGTGAAACAAGTCACTGTCTTCAAAGGTCTGTGAACACAAACAAAAAGTAACTCAACAGAAAGCAAAGCAAAATAAGGTTAAGTTACACCGTTCCATGAAGAAATGCATATTATCTGTTCTACAAGTAATGTGTGTGTTCAATAAATGTCAAACCTCAAGAAAAATTTGAACCTTTTAGGAAGCCAAAACACTAACAATTATCTTATCTGTTTCAGACTGGTATCTATGTTATTAAAGATTCTTCTAACCAGATTTTTTCCCTCAGAAAAAATAACTATTGTCTACTTTGACAATCCTCCCATATTATATCAATTAAACTGGTATTGGCCACTATGTGGGTAGGAGTCAAATGGCACAACATGAGGTAGATTGAGGAAAGAAGATGGGAGTGTGTGCTTTCATATTTGTTCCCCGTGATCAGAGGCTAACTTCAAAGAGTAAATGGGATCCCCTTCTCCCCGAAGTATCAAATGAGCAATTTAAAGCTCCCATTGTATCTGGCATCCTTAGAGGTCAACACAACTCTGTACAATTCATCAGTTATGCTGATATAGTCTTGCAACTTCTTATATGCTGTAATATTTTGGCAAGGTTGACTACCCCTGTTCTAGATGATGGTCCTTTGCAGCCTACCTGGGAATAGAAGAAGGGGAGACTAGGGGAGACTTGTGTGGACTATGTAAATTGTTTCCAAGAGCCATATACAATCCACTGGTGTAGGGGGTTAAGTACTGGGAAGACTCAAGTCCATTCTCAGCCATGAAAACTCACTAGGTGACTAGGACCCAGCTGTTCTTTCAGCTCAACGTGCCCCAGAGAACTGTTGATTTGCCAAAGAAAACTGGAGGAAAGAAATTCTGCACATGCACTAGTCCAGGGGTAGGCAACCTTGGCTCTTTTATGACTCGTGGACTTCAAGTCCCAGAATTCCTGAGCCAGCCCTGCTAAGGGGAAAGGGAGAGGTTTCCAAGCTGAGCCATGCTGGCTCAGGAATTCTGGGAGTTGAAGTCCACGAGTCATAAAAGAGCCAAGGTTGCCTACCCCTGCACTAGTCTAACGTGAGTGAAATAGTTTCCTTTGTGCACTTTTGAGCACAAATTGAGATATTTCAATCTTTAAAGCTGCTTAAGACAGCCTTTTCACACTCAATCTGGCTGAAGTGACCACATAATACTCTCTTCTTGACTCTTCTTCAGCTTTAGACATTTTCTGAAGCAGGACACATCATGATTGCGAAAAGGACCTTTGTCGCATGGCCCTTCCATTGCAAAATTATCCTTCTAGAAGCTCATCTGGTACCAATTTTTATTCTTTATCTGCTTTTTTTTTTTTTTATAAAAAAGGTCTATTTATTCCACAATTGTTGTAATGAGCAAATTACACTGCGGATGCTATTGCTTTTCATATAACGCCATTAATTGTATATTAATTTTAGCGTTGCAAATGGAAAAACAGCACGTTTTCCTAGAATAAAGCAAATCATAGCTTAGAAGTCCCATATCTAAGTACAAAACATAGATCCTGCTCCTGCACCCATTGCAAATGTTCTTCTCCCCAAGAAGTGACAAATATCAGACCTCAGCCAGAAAGCACATAATCAGATATAGCTGCCGACCTAGAAATGTGGGAAGGTAACCCATCCAAGCACAAAGCCCGATGCAGAAATCCCATCAGGAAGCACAAGAGAATAATTGATGTGCACTGGTCTAATTAGAATAAAGTATTTTTTTTAAACCACACTTAAGATCAGTTTGCAAAGCAAACCAAAATCTATTCACTGCCATCACACTAGCAAAAATACCCCCATCATACCGATTACATACCTTATCTGAGAACCAGATCAGTCTCGAATCTTCATCATATCTAAACATTCCATACTTGGGATCTAACAGTTCTCTCATAATAAGTAGGAAAAATTCTTTGCGGACTCCACCTGCATCAACAGCTTCCTCACCTACAAAAATAACCTAACATTGGCAATGAAGTTAGCGTACTAAGATATAATTGTTACATTCAAGTACAGATTTGTTGCACGGATAACGGAATACATATTTTTTAAAAATGCAAATTTGTCACGGATCTCACATTGCTCTTAATTTTTGATATTCAGATACATTAATGAAGCTCCAGTTTTTTAAAAAATAAATAAATAAATAACAGTGATAGTATTTTTGAATGGCTGAGACTACTGAAATCCTTTATGGGCCAAATGTTTTTCTGCTCAAGATGTCGGCATCCCAAGATGAATCTTTAGAAGGGAAAGAGCAGAGGAGGGAGAATCACAATTGTTAAGCTGATGTGTGGATCAAGAATTTAAAATATGCCAGCGTGACATACCTTGAGAGGTTTCTTGTAATCTAGATTTTTTGTTTTCCTTAGAACTTCCATGGCATCCCCCACAATATTTTCTCTGCGCACAATTAAGATCAGACATGGATTGACAGATTCAAATACTGGGAGAAAAATAGATGAGAAATTCTGTCTGTGAGCCTGGTCAACAGCCATCTGGGAAAAACCAAGTAAAATCCTTAGGAGAAGCAGTTAAGAGTAGTGAACGTGGGACAAAGACAGAGTTTACATTTAAGAAAATTCATAATAAGTTAGTAAAATTATATTAATGGTGACTTCCAGCATTTGCCCCTTAGAGCAAAGCTTTTCTCCATCTTCTCTCCCCAGATGACAAGCACATTGTTCCTAACAAAGAAGTTTCTTGCTGCCTAAAGCTTGCTCTGACCTCATCAGTGCTCAACAATAAGGATGATGTTGTTTGAAAGGTTGTTTGGCAACTGCAGTGACAACAATACAGATTGTAAGACAGGGATCTTCAAACTTGGCCCTTTTATGACTTCTGGATCCCGACAGTCAGAATTCTTTGGCCAACAGGATCCGAAGTAAGCCCTCTCTAACAGCATGAGAAGGACAGCTTTGTCCTAGCGCAAGGGTCTTCAAACTTGGCCATTTTATGACTTGTGGACTTCAACTCCCAGAATTCCTCAGCTAGGCATACTGGCTGAGGAATTATGGGAGTTGAAGTCCACAAGTCATAAAAGGGCCAAGTTTGAAGACCCCTGATGTAAGAGAACCCAATCAAAAGCCCAAGGACTAAGTCTCCATCAAACTGCAATGTTCAGTGTGATTAAAGGAACACTGTGAGAAAAACCATCCTGGCTGCATTTCATTAACTTATGTTTTTTTTAATTTAAACTGCACTATATATTGAGGGTGTTTCAGTACATTGTATGTTTCTCCAAGCTGGTGGCATGAAGGCAATGACATTGACTTACAAAATACTCTGTTGTTGAAGATCCTGATTGCACAGAACAGCTTGAGAGTGTTGGAGTTAGCCTGGTACCCTGGTATATATCTTTTATATCTTATTTAAAAAAAATTACATGGAAACTCAAGTGATTCAAGCCATGATCGGCAATGACAAGATATTATGACTGGAATGCAAAATGGTAAATGGCATAAATTAATGAAGGAATGAAACTAAATTAAAATGAATGAAGAAATGAATAAAATACCTATGTATTTGTGAAACTAAGATAAACTAGCAAAGTAAAACTAAGAGAAAGGGGAAGAATATAAAAGATCTCAATGAAGGTGGACTGTTCTTGTGGAATTCATCTGATAAATCCATATAGAATATAAATGAATGGATATAATTGGGAATGGTTTAAAATGTGTAACAGAAGGTACAAACTGGTGTCATTTAAGCTGCTATGAGTACATAAAATTCCAGGAATTTATATGTGAGTGGATGGTAAATGGTGATAATGAAGAACAAGATCAGATGACGTGTGTGTGTGTGTGTGTGTGTGGTGAGGGGAGGGTGGGATTAGCCAGAGTTGGTTCCAGTTGATGATCATGGGGTTAGGTGAGAGGGATCTAGCCCACAGTCCCTTCTCTACAGTATCCCTTTGGGCGTAACACTCTCCCCATTCTATAATCTATATCTATATCTATATTATTATATATATAAATAAAAATGTAAATGTTCGTTTGTTCAAAATCTTAAATCTCCGAAAGTTCTTCACCGATTGCTTTGAAATTTTGACACAACGTTGCATGCGAATACACGCGTGTTTATATATACCTACTATTATATAGATGTCATACCTGTGACAGGTAAAAACATTTAACCTGTCTGAGCCACAGCAATGCGTGGCCGGGTACAGCTAGTAATAATAATAATAATAAAGTTGGAAGGGACCTTGGAGGTCATCGAGTCCAACCCCCTGCTCAGGCAGGAAACCCTACACCATTTCGGACAGATGGCTGTCCAGTCTCTTCTTAAAAACTTCCAGTGTTGGAGCATTCACCGCTTCAGGAGGCAGGTTATTCCACTGATTAATTGTTCTAACTGTCAGGAAGTTTCTCCTTAGTTCTAGGTTGCTTCTCTCTTTGGTTAGTTTCCATCCGTTGCTTCTTGTCCTAGTTTCTCATCCATTGCTTCTATTTAACATAAACATGAAGCGTTGATATCTAGCTTTACATTTCCACTCCAGACTGACCAAGTGATTTTCTACCTCAATGTCCAGAGGTCATGCAGGGCTCAATGGGGAAAACAGGTCAATCCTGGCAAAAACTGAGTGGCTATGAATTTGAGGACTCTCAAATTGAGGAATTTGACGTCTAAGAGTTTTCCATCCAAGGAATGGAATTAGTATGCAACTTGTGGTCCTCCTGGACTCAAGCAGCAGATGGTAGTCATAATCCGGAAGGCTTTTGCACAACTTTGTGCACCAGCTATGCCCCTTTCTGGACTGGGAAGCACTGCTTTCAGTCACTCATACCTTAGTCACCTCCTGAATGGATTACTTCAACATACTCTACATCAGTGTTTCTCAACCTTGACAATTTTAAGGCATGTGGACTTCAACTCCCAGAATTCCACAGCCAGCATTGCTGGCTGTGGAATTCTGGGAGTTGAAGTCCACATGCCTTAAAATTGTCAAGGTTGAGAAACACTGCTCTACATGCTTACAGCGATATTAGGAAGTGTTGCTGGGAATCTGAACAAGCTATAGTTTTAATGCAGATGATCCATGTGGGTAGCTAAGAATCTTAATGATTTAAAGAATATGAGATTGTGCATAGCAATTAGTGGGATTTAAGCTGAAAATTAATGTATCAAAGATCGAGATAATTGTGCTGGACAGGAAAATGAACTGAACAACTAAAGTTATATATAAATGGCGAACTAGAACATATGAATGCTGATAAAAAATATAGTGGATAGTACGTAATCTGCTGGAAGGCAGGAATGACTGTCAAGCATAAAATAGCTCTGTATACGAAACAGAATATTGGGGAACACATAAAAGTAAGTGGAACGCAGCAGAAATTGACTTTTTAAGGAACAAAAAAAGATGGGATCAAGAATGAATGAGTGATGAATTAATGTGCACTTGAGGTTGCTTGGTCAGATAGAGAGAATCCGTTAGGCCTGAACTACAAAGAAATACAAGAAGAGAAGAAGGAATGAATGTGCTAAGAGTACAAGGCTCAAAAATCATGAACACAGTTGATGAGATCCTCATAAAGAGTGGTGAAAAGTTTATACAAAAAGGCAGTGTAAAAGCAGTTTACAGATTCTGTAGAAATAACGACATTGCAAGGATGGAAAGACATGGACGGGTATAGTGCCAGTATAAATTAAAGTTACGGTATCAATATTTCTCTCTTCCCTTAATTTCTTTGGCTTATAATTTCTTACTTTTTTGGGTATAATGTTCCTTATCCCAGAAAGGGAAGAACGTGACTGGGTATGCATTTACTTATGTCAATTGAATTAAATAATATTTAGCTCTGATTCTGACTATACTGATATTCTCTGCCCATTCTTGAAGGTGATGGCTAGAGCAGCCACTCAAGGCCAAGCACCACCCTCAGCCAAACCCAGTGCCCAGAGTTTCCCTTTTATAAGAAATAGGATTATAAAGCATCTTTCAAAATAAGGAAGATGCAGGAAAAGTTACATTCTGTAAAGGCAAAGCACACACTTTTTAGTTAAATTAATCAAGGAATAATCATACTTGCTCTGCACATCGTTTTAAAAATAGTAAAGCCCATATTAATTTACCTGCATCTGCAGGACTGCATCTGTTTGCAAAAGTGTTGTCTTTGCCTGGGCGTCAAATACGAAGGGATAGGTGCAAATTGTAACTGGTCCATCTGACACCTTTAAAAAAAAAAAAGGAGGGGGGGGGAGAATTACTTGAAAATAAATCTGAAAAAAAAAACATTGCTTAATTTATGAAATAAAGGTTGGCTACAAGAAGAAGCTAAGTTTAAACGTGTTAAGTCAACAGATGCAGTTGAGCAATCTTTATTATTGATATATTCATTATATGCAGTTTCTTCTTTGACAATCCAGATCTGACCAGATCATTTCCAAATGGGTATTATCGGTGTAATCTCAAGATCTATGAATAAAGCCAAGAAATTAATTTTATTGTGTCTGGTTCCCTAAACTGTTACTCTAATAAATAATCACTTACCTCATTTAATCCATGGCTGATATCCTAGTCACAACAAATGCACAAAAGGCAGCAGTAATTAAGAAGAAAAGGTACAGTTAGTTTGGGCATGTAAATTTCCACTTTCTTACAGTGCCAAACCCCAAGAAGTAAGTACTTTTGGTCTATTTGTTCTATGCTTACAGGGAATGGAGCTGATGAGCCAACAATGAGCAAAGACTAAGATAAGCGTTATCACCTCCATGCCAGTCCCCCATCCAACCCTCAAGTATATCACTATGCCACTTCCCAAGGACAACAGGATTGCTGTCCTTGTGAGACTGCTATGCTGGAGTGTCCTTTGATCTTTCTTGGGTTTCTTCTTCTTTATGGGTCTTTGGCCACTCTGGGCTCTTAATACTAAAATAATTCTAATGTTTTCACTTCTGAAAGTGCTGAGCATGCAGAAAATCATTAAATGAAAGGATGAGGCAGAGACAGGAAGGCATGTCCTAATGAGACTGTGTCAGCCAATAAACCAATTTGCTGCAGAAGAATAAGGATCTCCAGCTTTAAAGTATCAGCCACTTAGAACATTTATTTCCAATATTCTCTCCAATCACCCTTAGAGACTTTGACCAAATAACACTCTTAATGGGAAAACTAAACTCAGCTTTCAATTTCTTGAGTTATTAACAGCAGAAGGATATTCCTCAATCAATATTTCTATTCCATTTATTCTAAATTGCCTCTTGGCTACTCTCCAAAGCAATTCCAAAACTATTTCAGACTTGAAATACCAAAAAAAAGAAGAAGAAGAAAAAAAGAAAGAGGAATTTCTGATCTAAAAATACAATCATATATAGCGGGATGGCAGTGATGATTTCAGAGCCTGCTTTTTGCTGAGCTGAAGAAGTGGAGAAACAACAGATGGCATTGCCTCACTGAAACTGTGAAGTCAAACAAGGATAGCCTACATATCTGAGTAGATCATGGAGAGACTTGAGGGGCAGATCCTTAGCAAGATCCTAGCATTTTGATTAAAGTCATTTAATGATGCAAAGGTTTTGCAGTTCTAAAATATTTACTTTGAAGCTCAGATTTAGTAACTTTCAGTGTAAAGTAAGAGACCGTGTTCTGACCTTGGATATTATCTCAATTAGTGCTTGACAGCTCAAACAAGAAATACACCAGAAACTTGAGATAAACATTTCTGAGCAAGAGACACTCACAATCCAGGTAATCTATCACATTTCCAACCCAGATATATCACTCCCCCCCCCTCACATTATAAACAGTATAAAAGTACTTTCATATTCAGGTTTGTACTTGACATTTTTAAAATACAAAATGCATGTACCACTAATTAATACCTGCCAAGTTTTCTAATGGGCCAGCGAGATGATGGATTTTCTTAATACAGAAAACAAAGTTAGATATGAAATGTGAAGATAAGGAAGTGCCCCAACAACATTTGTTTTGTTAGTTTGACATTATGGTAGCCGGTTTTTTTTTAAAGCTACATGCCATTTTCTCCTTCCCCGCCCCACGTAGAAGGGCGAAGGGGAATGTTCTTTACGATTTTTCTACAGATGCTTGCAGGAGGTTCTTTTCTCTGTTCAGAAAGCTCAGTATCAACAAAATCAGAATGTCACTAGTAATCAAATGGAAAATTATCATGAAATTCCAGGAAAGCAGAAATGTGTTAAGAAGAGCACCCTAGAACAGGGGTGTTGAACACAATTTCATCGAGGGCCGCATCAGCATTATGGTTGCCAGATGGACGTGGCTGGGTGATTACAACCAGGTTGCCATTACTAGGCGGCCGTGGCTGGCTCGACATGGCCAGCTCAACGTGGCCGGCTCGATGCCGCTCACTTGGTGCGGCTGACTCGGTATGGGCAGGTGGGCGTGGCTGGGCAGGTGCAGCCGGCCCAGCTCCACTAACTCAGGATGACTGGGTCACCACGGAACAAGTCGCACTGGCTAACTCGACATGGGGACAACTCGGTGCCCCACAAACTTGCCTCCCCAAACTGCCAGCAGCCAACTGCGTGTGCCTGCACACACACACACACACACAGACACCACATTCCACACATAGACACCACATTCCAAATTTGGGGGCTTTTATCCACAGAGGAAGAAGAGCTCAGTCTCCCCAAGCCCAGTTATGATTGGCAGCTTGCCAGCTCAGATGTGGATAAAAGTCTCCAAGCTTGGACTGGTGTATGCATGCGTGCAGCACCCCAAAGTTCTTGGTTGAATTACAAAGATCTCTGGAGAGAAGAAGAGGTGGCGGAGAGCTGCGTGAAGGAAGTCTGCCCCAACAAGCCAGTATCCTTTTCGAGAACGGCCCACTTCCCTCGTGTAGGACCGGGGAGCACTGCTCCCCTGCCTCCTCTTCTTGTTCTGTCAAGGCAAAGTTTGATTCTGTGCTTCCATGCGCAGCAACGTCACCCTCTGCCTCCTGCTCTGCCCAGAGGGGACACCGGACAGGGAAACGCCAATGCTCAGTTGTCTGGGACTGGGAGAAGAACGTTTCCGTGCATGTACGCACACACCATTCCAAGTTTGGTGACTTTTATCCACATCTGAGCTGGCAAGTTGCCAATCATGCCTGGGCTTGGGGAGAAGGACCTTTCCTTCCTCTGTGGATAAAATTCCTCAAATGTGGAATGCAGTGTGTGTGTGTGTGTGTGTGTGTGTGTGTGTGTGTATGCGCGTGGCTGCTGGCAGTTTGGGGAGGCGAGGAGCTTGTGGGGCACCAAGTTGTCCCCATGTCGAGTTAGATGGTGCAACTTGTTCTGTGCGGATCAAGCTGTCCTGGGGCCGGGCCGGCTGCACCTACCTGGCCACACCTACCCAGCCGCTCTGAGTCATCATAGACCCATACCAGCTCCAGGCGTTGGAGAGGCTCCCACTGCACGCCCCCTGCTAGTGCTGCTGCCACTGACAAGACACCCAAAGAAGCGAAGAGGTAACTGGGCCAGATCTAAAGAAATCACAGGCTGGATCTGGCCCCCCGGGCCTTGAGATTGACATATCTGTCCTCAAAGAATGCAAACTATTTCTGTGCTGCTGCTGCTGCTATTTTCCTAATTACAGCTTAATTCAAGGACATCTTTCATTTTTTAAACCCAGAATAAAAGGGCTTTTAAAAATTTACTCAATTGGCTACTATCTTCTGCAATGCAGCTCAAACACTTTAAATAGCTCAAAGGGGGGTCGTCACTGAACACAATCTTACTCTGCAATTACAAGTGGCTGAACAAGTTCAGGTTTTGCACCTTATCCTTCTCACTGTAGTTTATGTCACTTCCTTTACCCGTTCTGCCTAAACTCAACACCGCCTACTTGGCACAGACAGTTCCCGTTTAATGACCGCTTATTCTGCTTGAAATTAGATGGCGTTGAAGAAAGGAGACTTCCAACCAGTCTCACAGTTGCGGCTGTTGTAACATCCTCATAATCACGATGGTGATTTAGGCGCTGGGCAACCAGCTCCCTAATTACAACATTGTAGCATCCCATGGTTGCCATTTGCCACCTTCATCGACAGATTCCAACGAGCAAAATCAATGGGGAAGCCAGCAGAAGACTACAAATGGCGATCATGGGACATTATGACTGGGTGCAATCTGCTTAACAATGGCAACGGAAGCTGCTAGAACTCCTGTCTTAAGTTGGCACAGTAACGTGACATTGTGCTTCACCATTGTGCTTCACCATTGTGCTTCACCACCATGTTGTTTAATGGCACAGACCAGGATACCTTCGAGACCGCCTTCTGCCACAGATTACCTCCCATCGGCCAGTACGCTCCCACAGGGTGGGTCTCCTCAGGGTGCCGTCGGCCAGACAGTGCCGGCTGGCGACCCCAAGGGGGAGGGCCTTCTCTGTGGGAGCTCCCACCCTCTGGAATGAGCTGCCCCCAGAGATCAGGGTGATCCCTGATCTCNGGCCTAGGGTAATTTTTAAGAGGGGTTTTTAGAGGAGTTTTTAATTATATTTTAAATTAGACAAGTTAAATATTTCATTTTAATTAATTTTAAATTTTGTGTTGTTATTGGTGTTTTTAATTGATTGTCAGCCGCCCTGAGTCCGCAAGGAGAAGGGCGGGATATAAATTCGAACAATAAATAAATAAATAAATAAACAGTTCCCAGTCCCAATTATCACAGGCAGCAAGGATTTCCTGTAGCTATTTTAAAAGCATCTATCAGCTTCTCCAATGCTGATTGTGGGGGAAAACGTACGCGCAGCAAACTGCCGTGGTTTCCCCCCCACAAAACTCATAATTCTATAACCTTTTGATACCCTTTGTCCCAATGAAGCAGCCAGAAGGTCATCCCCTTTTGACTTAATGCCTCACCTACCTAAACAGATAATATGCTTAAGTTCCTTCCTCTCTCTTCTTGTCTTTGTTAGTTCTTTCTCCTTTTGATCTACCTGTATTTGTTCTTTACCTGGCCTTTGATCATGTAATGTGTTACTAGGAAATAGTTGCTTATATGAAGGAATTTTCCAATGAAGAAACTTTATGTCAGCATCTAATGGTTAAACTTGTGTATGTAACAAGTATATAAAAAAAGCAATAAACTCAAGAGTTTGTCAAGCTGTGTCCTGCAGCTTCAAACCTCTGCTCAAGACATGCCTGCGTCTTTGTCTTAGCGTCAACACTGATAAAGACATATAGACATATGACGTATAGACATTATGTCAGGTAACAGAAATAACAGAAAAACTGAGAACCATTCTAAATAGCTTTATCCCAACATAAATCTATTTTGTCAGAGGAAAAATCCCTACTAGAAAACCACAGCCAGAAAATGACACATATTTCTCACCACAACCTAATTTTGTATGGGCAAAATCATGCAACGTGCTCACTAATAGTTGGAAATAATAAAAATGAAGAACTGCACTATCTACAATTCACGGTCACGTGACATACTTTAAAGATACACTGGGAGCAAAAAGTAAGTCATTTACCATTCCGTATGCCTGCTGCTGGATCCAGCTGAAGTAGTCATTTCTTATATCAATCAAATCCTGTATTTCATGTATGTAGAATTTATCATACTGTATTATCTGCCCACCTCTTTCATTCACCTAAGTTTAAAAAACACAAGAGAACCTGTCAGTAAAAGTATTTCATATTTCCCTTCTAAACCACCTGAAATGTACGTTTCTAGATGAAATGTTAGCTATCTTTATAAATAAGAACAGAAAAGCTAGAAAATATTCATTTTCATATATAAACAATGTCCCTCTTCCATGGTATAACAATATAAAACTACTTCTGGCTAATAAAATGATTGAGAAGAATTTAACTGTTGCTAATTTTCTGTAGGCAGTTATAGCAAAATATCACAATAATTTTTAGAACTTTATTATCACCAGAAGCCGTACCACATAATAATGATTGCCGTACAGCAAAACTTTGAATACTTTTATCTATCTCAATCACAGACAGCCTCCGGTATTCATTCTTAATAGAATTTTGGAGATCTATTTAAACAATAGTATTAAAAAGGAAATGGGAAATAAGATGATTTCTTTTCAATAAATATAACAGGGATTTTAAAGTTTTTGTCATACAGTGATACCTCGGTACTTGACTGCTTCAAAACTCATTGAATTTGGTACTCAATGCATTTTGATGTGAAAATGTTGTCCCTGTACTTGTTTGTTTGGAACTTCACGCACGGTTGATAGGAAAAAGGGGATGGTCACGGGGAACGGACAGGAAGTCAGCCATGCTGGGCAGGTCGGTGACATAGGAAAAGGGACAAACAGGAAGTTCTTCCTGGCCGAAACAAAGGTCACATGGTAAGTCACATGATTTGTTTGGTACTCATTGTTTTTCATGCCTCTTGGAACCAATTAACGCTGAGTACCAAAGTAGCACTGTAATAATGGGTATAATATTATTTTTTGTTAAATCAGAGAAAACTGGTTAAAGAATGCAACTGTGGTAAAATTCTGTTTGAATTTTTGAAATAGTAGTGGCATTGTGTAGTGCAGGGGTCTTCAAACACGGCCCTTTTATGACTTGTGGACTTCAACTCCCAGAATTCCTCAGCCAGCATGCCTGGCTGAGGAATTCTGGGAGTTGAAGTCCGCAAGCTATAAAAGAGCCAAGTTTGAAGATCCCTGGTGTAGTGGATTTAAAAAGTGGTACTGTATTCACTAATTTGAATTGATATCAAAATTAAATGTCCGCAAGTGTGATCAGAACTGTACCCTGACCACTTCAACTTTGGCTTGGCATATTGTAGCAAAATAAGGGGTGTGTTTTTTTTTTAAAAAAAAATTGGCTTAAATATTAATTTCTACTGAACTTGTAAAATTGATATTAATTCATTTGCTTAGATTTACAGTTCAGAAGCTTTATTAAATTAAAGTATTTCTCTTCACTAGAAGATAATGTTCCCTCCAATGACTATTACAGTTGCCAAACAAATTTCAATTGTCTACAAAATAAGAAGGCGATCTAAAAGATCTTAGACCTATAAATTAATATTTGTATCAATTATACGGAAGATAGATATAATCTGAACCTTAACTTGCAAATAAGAATACAGATTTCCAAGACGTACCCTATGTAATATTTCCAAAACTTTGAGCGAAGCATGTAGGCAGCTTGCAAAGATTCTTTGCTCTGAAGCAGGGATACCCAACTTGTACAGTTTCAGAAGATGGACTACAACATCTTTGTAAAGTTCCACTATTCTGAGGAACAATGGAGGTTCCAATACAGACCACCAGTTTTCTACAGACAGGTGAGAAGGTGGCAGTTACTCTATGAGACTGAAGCATTCTACAGCTTGTTGAATTAGTTTTTATTTAACATTCTCTATGACCTCATTTCACCAACTGTTTTAACTCTACATCAAACAGAACATCCATTTACTATATATTGTAACTAAAAACTTTTTAGTTGCTTCTGAATCATGAAAAACCTGTGTGATATACTGAGATATAAAGCATGCAAACATGCTAAACCAATTAAAACAGGAGACAACCCATGTTTAAAAACAGTGAGCAGAAATGATAGAGTGTCTAAAATTACAGGTAGAAACTGACAGCTTCAAAAACTAAAGAATCAACAGCAGCTCCCTAGAAATTTCTCAGTTGAGTTTCTTAGAAAAAAGTTCCTGTCAAGGTTTCAGCACCAGCAAAACAAAACTTTGAGGAGGCCCATATCATATAGAAGACAGTGTTTAAGCATCTTTGGCTTATGTCTTATGTCAGTGCAGTTGTTACAGGATCAGTGTGATTGGTGTGAAACAAATTGTATTTCCGCTGCCAGATTGGCTTATTAGATTCCTCCAATTCCATCTTATCTAAGAAGTTGCTAGTCTACATTGCATCGATTATTATGTCTAAACATTATGTAGAGAACTAGCTGAAAAACAGAATGCTTGGATATTGTCTGCACCATACTTAAAAATAAATGGGATAAAACTGATCCTTAGGAACACAACGGCTAATAAAATCCCCCTACATTAACTCTTGCGAATGCTCAACAAACCAAACTAGCACCAATGCTAAAGAGTGCTCAAAATCCTGTAATGAACATAGAATCATAGAGCTGGAAGAGACCTCAGAGATCTTCTAGTCCAATCCCCTGTTCAAGGCCGAAACCTTCTAACATGCCAGTCAAATGGTTGTCCAATCTGTTTTGGAAACAACTAACCTGACACTAAATGTTTTTTAAAAATTCAGTCTCTATGATTACCTGCTCAGTCTCTTCCTCTGAAGGGCTAAACTTAATATCATAGTTTACAGGGCTATTGGTTCATTTTTTTTACAAAAACCATAACAGCGTCAAACTAGAACCAAAAGCAAAAAATACAGCTAACTAAACAGGGAGTACAGAACAAAGTGGAAGGGCTTTAGCAATTTGCCCTTAGTATACTTTCAATTAGGAACCATTCTGTCTTGAATCTTCTACCATTTTGTACCACTGGAAGATCACAATGGCACCAAAAAGGCAAAATGTGAACCCTCCTCTTCCATCTCCTGCCATCTGACCGGATTTTTAAAAAATCAGAATGAATTACAGTATTAAACTTTGTTAAGCTTTTTACAAGAATGGCTTTAAAACATCATCACTGAGACAACTTCTTGTTCAAACCATATTAAAATGAAATTTTCCCAATACTTATTTAACTTTCTTCCCCAAGACTTAATGGACAAGGAGGATATCGTAATGGTTGAAAGGGTATAAATTGTCACTGACAGAATGCATCACTGGATCTTCTTCTGAATCTATCTAGTTCTTAATATATATCCTTCACTAACAACTATTCTTAACAATGTGGTCCAACATCATATGGGAAACCCAAAAATAAATTCTGTTTTACAGTTTTATTACTAATAATAACCACAGCTTTGCTACTTATATATCAGACGTATGAAAGTAAACTTATAACAATACTTCTCTTCAATAGTTTAAGAAAAAAAACCACAACCACAACCTAGGTACTGCAGAATATACACACCTACTTGAGCTTTGCAATGTACTCATTCTTTGCAGCAGAGTACCACCTACATATTTATAATTGACATTAAACAAACCAACCTTACCAAGTACTTTCAATGGAGCCTTTTCTAGATTCACGATAGCCGTTGCGAATGGAATAGCCAAAGTCATGTAATTGTTTGCTTCGTTCATCAAGGGGCATTCTGGCAGTGTTAGAAATAGTCTTAATGCTTCCACATCAGGCAAGGAGCTGGTCAGCTTAGGAATAAGATTCTTCTCCAAGCTGGCTGCCACCTGGGGACATTGCGCAAGACAGAATCTAGTTTTAAATTAAAAGCATGTTCTGGCAGAATAAGCCAGTAAGAATAATACAAAGAGATGCATATTATTCTTCGTGCAATTTTAAAAACTCATTTTTAAAAGCAAAGTACGTATTTTTAAATAAAGCTAGCATAACTGTGCCATTTATTTCTGTTCCAAATAATACCAAGCGGGGCTAGAAATCAAGAGATTCTAGTCCCACTTTAGGCATGAAAAAGAAACGATGGGCTAGTCCAGGGGTCTTCAAACTTGGCCCTTTTATGACTTGTGGACTTCAACTCCCATAATTCCTTAGCCAGCGTGCCTGGCTGAGGAATTCTGGGAGTTGAAGTCCACAAGTCATAAAAGGGCCAAGTTTGAAGACCCCTGAGCTAGTCACTCCCTCTCAGCCCAACTCACCTCACAGGATTGTTGTGGGGAAAAGAGGAGGAGGAGGAGGAAGGAGTATTAGATATTTTCACTGCCTTATTTTAAAAATAATAAAGGAGGGATAAAAAATTTAAAAAGGCAAGACAGCATCATTGTCAGAGCAATCGAAGCTCTGTCTGGTTTTGCGTGTTGCTTTGTTGAGGCCACCTTCTTACCTTTTTTTAATCGTACTCCGAGGACATCCCTGCTACCCAAAATGTATTTGTTACATCTAAACATAAAACTAAAAATTACACATTTAAAGAAAATTGTATTTTGCTTCACCTTTTATTTGTTTGCTGCTCTCTATCCACCCACCTGCTTTGCAAATTCTTTACTGTTATTCCCGAGGACTTTGCAGGAGCTAATAGCAAATAAGGCTTCACTTTGTCAAAATGGGACAAGGAACACCCATTCATAGTTTGTTACACAAGCCTGAATAAAAAGTACAAACAAACCAGATTTCTACTACATTATTTATCATTCCATTTTGCTGTGTAAAGCCATCTTGATGAAATTCACACGTTTGGTCAATTTAGAAATAAAAAAATTAAATTAAAATAGATTCACCATTCAAATTTCCCCCATGCACGGCACAATAAAAAGAATACGGTGCAGATGATAACACAGAGTAGCACGCAACAGAATCGAAATGAACTTGAAAAGATTTTTAGGCCAACCTGCTGAGATATGTCTGGGTATTCTGGCTGTACAAGTTTGTGAAATAAAAGCCTGGCAGCATTCATATCCACCCCTGAGAATCTGGCACTCGTTCTGTAGTGATCATCGTTGCTACAGAAAAGAAGATAAATGTTACTTTGTACACATTTGTTATATTTTAAATAAATGAACGTTAAGGGTTTCATTCAATTGTGTGTTTACTATCCACTGACCTGACAGCTAAAAAGCTTCCATTTAGGCAGCCAGCAGAAGAAAACATTCCATCTATTTCACTATTACCAAAAAATAAAAAAGGGAAAAAGAAAAAATATACAAGGCCATTAGTAAGTGGGACTAACACACCCTTTTCTTCTTTTTTTGTGTTTCCATCTGCCATTTTAGTTCCTTTTTTGTGTGTGTTTTTAAATGTGTTTATCAATTTGTAAAAAGCCAGTAAGTCAATTCTACATTTAATACATTATCTCAGGTAGTCCTTGATTTATGAACGATTGCTTAGCAACCATTCGAAATTCTGAGGGACCAACCTTGGGAGGGTATTTCTGATCCATATTCAATGTTCAGATGGTCCTCCCTTCCCCCCCCGGCACATGATTTGTGGCATTAATATCCCAGTTTTCTTTCTAAACCAGGGGTCTTCAAACCTGGCCCTTTTATGGCTTGTGGACTTCAGCTCCCAGAATTCCTCAGCCAGGCATGCTGGCTGAGGAATTCTGGGAGTTGAAGTCCACAAGTCATAAAAGGGCCAAGTTTGAAGACCCCTGTTCTAAACAATATCACCAATTTTGGCATCTCCTGGGTTAGTGGCACTCAAATAAACTGCCTTGAGGAGTACATTTAGGAATTCAGTTCCAGAGTTTTTATTTTATGGCTCCAGATGATGAGGTAAGATAGAACTGATTATGTAATATGTAAAGTTGCACAAGGTTAGGAAAGACTGGTTTATAGGATTGATCTAAAGGTGAAATAATTCATACTTTGCTATCTCTACAGGGAGTCTCCCTGCACCTGAAGACGAATAGTTGATTAATCTCTGAATGAAAGCTTCGTTCACAGTCCAGATTTGTTTTGAAGCATTCGGATATCTGAAGTCATCTGCTGGTATCAAATCCTGCATTTAAGTGGTAAATGATGTATCACAAGAAATTGTTTCACAAACTTCAAACCCCTAGGCTCAGAGCTGAAATAATTCATTTATTGTCTCATTTATACCTGCATTAAAGCCAGCCATATTTTATCGCACAATGCTAAATAATAAAATCATTGATTAATAGCATGAAAACAATTTACAGTAATGAGCAACGATCAAACCATGCGCAATCCCTTTTTTAAGTTGTTCTATTACAATCTTTATAATAGGTTTTTTTTTTATAACTTGTCATATTATTATTTTTAAGCCACCATTCTTGGCTACTTTTCATTTCTTGAAATTGTTTTAAAAGTAAAATATAGACTACTATCTGCTTCTGTTCAACTCAGGCAAGCTGACTTGTTCAAACACGAAACTGGTAGTGCCAGTTTAATCCATCAAGTTTGAAAGCAAAATTATTATTATGTAATAATTACACAATAATAATTCAAATCCAAATTATCTTGCATTGGAAACACTATGACTCAGTTTTCTAAAGAAAGCTCTAATGCTGGGAAAGGTGGGAGAGAAGAGGAAGATAACCAGCAGCAAGATGGATGGAATCAGTGGTGAAGGTGTATCTTAAGGACCAGACTGGGGCAGATCATCAAGAAGAAAATCTATCTTTATAGTCATCAGGAGTCAAAAACACCTAGATGGCACATAATCAAATTCAATAATTACAGAGATACTAAGCAGTTGTTTCTATTATCAAATTTAGGCATTATGTTTAGTGAAACAGAAGCAAGCTTATCGATCAAAATAAATAACATACCTGTGGAGTAACATAATGTGAAAAGCTTTGGTCTCCACCAGAAAAAATCCTCTTTACACAATAATAATCTTCACCATCTATAATTAAAATTAGAATATCTTCAATGGACTTGCTACTTTAGTTACTTAAAAGTGAAATTAATTTAAGAAATGTAACTACTGTAATTCTGACACAATAGCTAACTTAACAGATACTTCAGTTAACATGTTTTATTCCAGGGCTTAACAACAAGAACAGTTTCTATTTTGTATTGTATTTACAATTATTTTTTTTATAATCTTATAGAATAAATTGGTCCTGGCAATTTCCTAAGAACTGGATTTTCCTTGTTTAGAAATGATTTAAAAATTGTATTGCAATATATTGTTACTACTCGTATGCTTAATAAATATCTTTTCATGAGATATAAATTATACTACCAAGAACTAAATTTATCACAATGGCATGAATGTACCACCAAGTCATGGTCTAGTCCAGGGGTAGGCAACCTTGGCTCTTTTATGACTTGTGGACTTCAACTCCCAGAATTCCTGAGCCAGCCATGCTGAGGGGAAAGGGAGAGGTTTCCATGCTGAGCCATGCTGGCTCAGGAATTCTGGGAGTTGAAGTCCACGAGTCATAAAAGAGCCAAGGTTGCCTACCCCTGGTCTAGTCAGATTTGTTCACTAAACTGTAACTGGCTGAGTGTGCACAACATGCAAAGCATAAACCATGGCTTACGGAAAATGCAAAAGATTACACCAACAAATAAACCATATGATACTGTAGAATAATGCATGAACCCAGCCAGTATCTCCAACAGTACTTCAGCCCAATAACACTTCAGACAAATAAAGAATAGATATAATCACCTGAATTCAGTGGAATTTGGCCATTGTATGGAAGCCAATTTCCTTTAACTGGAAAGGGACTTTTCCTATTACTGGTTGTTCCCATGCCTAACTGTCCATTCCCTCCAAGACCGAAAGAGTAAATTCTTCCAGTCGAGGGAACAAATGCAGATGTGTGCTGCCTGCAACGAAGAGGAAAGAAAGATTTAGGAAGTGAGAAATGAGGAAATTCCAGACTCTACTCTAAAATGACATTCAAAATATAAATTATTTATTTATTGCAGCGTCGCTAACCTGAGTCCCCAGTTTCAAGTACTACAGATAGTCGATCTATGACAACTGAGCCCCAAATTTCTGTTGTTAAATGAGACATTTGTTTGAGTTTTGCCCCTTTTTGCAATCTTTCCTGTCACATTTGTTAAGTTGTTGTTAACTGCAGTTGTTAAGTCGGTAACACGGTTGTTAAGTGAATCTGATTTCCCCACTGACTTTGTTTGTCAGGTTACAGAAGATGATCACATGGCCCTGGGACAGTGCAACTGTCATAAATGTGAGTCAGTTGCCAAGCGTCTGAATTTTTATCACATGACCCTGGGATGTTGCAATGGTTATAAGTGTGAAAAGCGGTTATAAGTTACTTTTTTCAATGCCGCTGTATCTTTGAACGGCCATTAAATGAACCGTTGTAAGTCAAGGACTACCTGTCTTGAGTCTGGCTAAGCCGTATATTGGGTTTTTTTTGTATTTTAGTGGAAGAAAAAAATAACAGGTTTGGAAACCACAAGGAATACGTTTTCCTATCGCACAAAACCCAAAACAACAGAGCTCCTCATGATTTAATGTTGGGAACAAAATAAGGAAGCAGTGGAATAGAAGCACTTGTCTTGAAAGAAAAGATGCATGGCTGAGGAGATCACTTCTATTATTTTATCTTCAGAATCCACTCTCTCAGAAAGCAGAAGCTTTAAAAATGTTTGGACTCTCTCTCTCCTCTACTTTTACACTTACAGAATGAAACCATACCTCAAATTAATTCAGGTTAATTGCAAAATATCCTGTATGGCCCAAAAAAGAACAAAGCTTGCAATCCAGTGAACAGAAGCTTAATATGCCTATGGAACAACTTTGTGCTAAGGCAATTAACTCATCTCTTGGGTCTTATGAATTATTATATTGTCTAAATCATAGCAGCCTTTTCTCTGTAACAGCACATTGCTGGAACCCCCAACAAGGTTTCACAATAAGAGTAAGTGGTTATTAATTTATTATGCCTGTTAGAAGAGTGCTTCAGAAAGCATATTTGGGTCCTTTAGAAGTCAGTTTAATCTGACATAATTGAACTTACTTCAAACAAAAGTTGTACTCATCCCTCTTAAAAACTACCTTCCTGGGCTATAATTTGGATATGTTAAATTGTGTTTCCCGCTAAGTCATTTTGAAGCCATGTTGATAGTTCCAACAATCCTACATCTTTGTTTTGTAACCTCCCAGTGCTTGATGGACGCCACCTTATAAAGGCACAGAGAGATGAGAACCGACACTGTAGAGTAGAGTGTCTTGGGTAGAGCATTCTTATCTAATATAGTCTAATCTCTGTAGCTATAGTCACCTCATGGCTGTTGATGGAAAACAGATGCAATTGCCAAACGACCATATTCTGAATTATGATCAGAATTCCAGTAAACATACTGAATGAACAACTGCACATTCAAATTAAAACATTTTAAACTTAAACCAGTTTGCAAATGAGCATCAAATAAATCTTTTATTAAATGAACTAGGAAAAATTAGTAATCTCTTTCTTTATGGACTTTTAACTTGGAACAAGATGGCTCACTTCACATCTGACTGCTTTTCAAGAACAATGTTGAATATTAAAGCTTTTTAGAAAGCTCCTGAAGTAATTAATACTTCAGCTGGGCCAGGGAAGCCCACTTTGGAAAAAAATAGTTATATTATGAAGCTAGCTAGATATAAAACTATGCTTAAACAGATTACAGTGGATGTTTTTAACTACAATATTAAGCCTAGATCCAGGTGAAACTATACACAACTACCTGTTTCTGAAGGAGGCTTGGTCCATCCTTCTATGTTAATTCTAGCAAGTCCCCTAAATGTAAACCCGTATTATGAATCCAGGTTCAAAAAATGCAACAACATACACCACTCTATTGTTTATCTACTAATTTGGCAGAATTCCATAATTCCAGCTTTCATATATAACTAGATCACAGTAGAGTATTTGGGGCAACAAATACTTCTAAAAATGTATCGTAAAAATGTATTATAATAGCTATAATGTCAAGTTAGGATTGATACTTTCCAAGATACTGATACTCAATGAAATGATTTTGCAGTTCCATTTAACAACATACTTACCTTCCACAGGCAATTTGTGTGACAATGTTCCCCATAAGTTCAAAAACTTTTCTGGGGTTTATCTCATGCGCAGTAGAGTTATGACCTAATTGCCCATAGCCTCCAGCTCCAAAAGTAAACACTCCACCTTCCTAAAAGATATTTCAAATTGGAATGTAATCTGTCAACGTCTTCACTATGTTTTACATATACAAATACCTGCCCAATATGTACAAAGGAACAATAAAAATGGCCTAAATGGATTATAATCATAAATATATATATCTCAGATTCTAAACAATTGAGGCATATAATATAAATTAAAAAGAAATAAAATGATTGCATCGCTTTAAACTTTAAAGATTCTGACTAGTTTGCAAATCAAACAGCTCTGATCAAGTATAAATCAAAGGTGTAAAATTAGCACCTGCAAAAGTGCAGTTTAAGCAGAGTTCCTCACTATCAATTCCCAACCTAGAGGCTGGAATGTCCCCAGGCAGTCCTTGCTTAATGACTCTAATTGGGATAGGCAACTCCATCACTAAGCAGTCATCAAGTAGGAAATCATGTGATCAAGGCTGTGGTTCAAAGAGATAAGACTACTGTGTTCATTTTCACACCTTCTGCATTTATTTGCCTCATAATTCCACCCTTTGGAATTCTGAAGTGCCTGCTTACTTTTCTTGTACACATCAAAAGCAATGTGACTGTATTGCAGCCCCCTATGCAGAGTGGAGGGACTGAGATGAGGAGAGCTCAAGAGGGCACTATAAGTTGTTTGCATAGGACAGTGATGGCGAACCTTTTAGAGACCGAGTGCCCAAACTGCAACCCAAAACCCACTTATGCATCGTTGAGTGCCGGGTGGGTGTGGCCCATTGGGTGGGTGTGGCCCATTGGGTGGGTGTGGCTGCAGTAGTAACGGCAGACTGGGTGGGACTAAAAAGTTCAATCAATCAATTCAAACTTTGCAAGATCCTTTTTTCCCCCGCGAGAAGTTGAAATTGACTGATTGATTGAACCTTTTTTTTTTTTTTGCACACGGCGGTGGAGGCCAAAAGCGAAAAGGTTTTATAAAACCCAGCTGAAGGCCTAGGACTGGGGCGACAGTGCGCGTGCCCACAGAGAGGGCTCTGAGTGCCGCCTCTGGCACCCGTGCCATAGGTTCGCCACCACTGGCATAGGACACCGGTGGTTCCCAGCCTGCTGCTGGTGCAATCACATTGCTTTCAATGTGCAAAAGAGTTAATTGCTTACTCTCTTGCAAACCCTCTCTCCAATCTTTCTGCTTTGCAAGGGGGCAAAGCAAAGAAAAAAAAAAGGTCAGGTAAAGGACAACACATACTGATTGTAATGGTAATCACAGGAGTGAGGGACACTGTAAAGATCATAAATGGGCTGTGAAGTTATTTTTCAGAACTGTCATAATTTTCAACAGTCACTGAACAAATGGTCAGTAAGTGAGGGCTACCTGGATATCGAATTCTGCTTTGCAGCAAGTTAAACCAACAATAAACAGTGGAATTACTGTCTAGATTTTAAATCGTACCTTCTGGTAATGTATGTACATTGCCCACGTTGGTGAGTTTATTACATGGTTCAAAAAGAGAATACAACTTTACGAATTGTACGGATTTTTTTTATGTATACAAATTGACCCTATGATCAGGGCTGAAATGTGGAAGGAGGAGAGAAAAAAGGGGTGCCCATGAGTCAATCCTCTGCCCTGGCTATGGAATTAGAAAATGCAGAACTCTGGTGGCACAAGGCCCTAAGCATAGTGCGCTAAGCGTGTTAATTAAAAGGTAACAATTTTGTAGCATCAGAGTACCAGCAATAGGCTTAATAGATTTCACAGGCAGACATGGTATTTCTGGCTACATTATTGATGGGATAAGACCATCAAGATCTAATTGATGCAACCCAATTAGATGGGATAAGACCATCAAGAACTATTAAGTCTTTCACTCGCATCCCAATCCAAAATCTAAAACCAAAGAGAAGATTGAACACACCTTTGTAAGAGCTGCAGTATGATCTTCTCCACAGGAGATATAAACAATTTTTTGGGATCTTAGTGACTTCAGGAGATTGGGGACGTATCTATCTAAAAATTGTAACAATTTGGTAAATTATAAATTGTGGCAAGTTACACACATACAAAAAATACAGAAGTGATCTCATTTGACAAGACTACTGCCTGCAGAAGGAACTTTGATGCAACTTAAACGTTCATAATTTCACAGAATGGTATTGCATCGAGCATCAGGAAGAAACATTTCAGAATGACATTTAACACAATTCATCCATTGTTTTGAAAGTGCTCTTGTTCTAACCATTAAGGAATGCAGAGCATTCCCCACTCATGAACTGTAGTTTAATAAGAGCCACACCAATTTCAGCAAGGCTTTGTAAATTCAGAGAGCTCGGGCCTTTAACACAAACGATTTGAGCGCTGAGCAAAACAGAACCATTTTTATCATAAAAGTTCGTTTTAAAATCTGCAATTTAGGTCTTACCATTTTCATCGTTAAGACCAAGTTGTCCAAATTTGTTTCGGCCCCATCCAAAGACTGCTCCAGAAACAGTAAGTACAAAGCTATGGGCACCGCCTGCTGCAATTTGGGCAAAAGGGATCCCTAATAAAGATTTGATTGCTTGTGGAGATGCTTGTTTTTTATATTCATAACCTAATCCTAATTGTCCATACTTATTCTGACCCCAGGAAAAAACTTCACTTCCTGTTGAAAAGAAACAAAAACAAACAGCAGTTAAAAATCACTGTAAGAATCAAATTAAAGAATCAGATTATTTCTTTCAAGTGCAAAATTCAAGCAAAACAGAGGGGATTCAGGAGAAAGAGCAGCCCATTCAAAATTATATAAAAAAAAGAAGACTAAAATCAAAACAGATTGGGCAACAGATCATAGTTCAAAGAAGAATTTATTTTTAAATCTGGAGTATGGCATATTGCACTGGCTGATAAAATATGGACTGGAGGTGATAATTTAGAAAAAGAAAGAGGCATGGAAGAAAGTAAGTGCATTTGAGCATAGTTGGATAAATATCCAGCAAAGTGTTTATTGCTCTTTAATATATTTATTTTCCTTGACAAGGAAAACCCCAGCAACATTAAGCTGTATGGATTCCAACTCCCAGAATTCCCATTACAATTGCTGAGGTCGAGAAACCCTTCCCTAGCAAATGATCAGATCATGTTATACAAAAAAACTTTTCTAATGATCTTAGTGGCAGTGAAAGTATTTCGAAATTAAACAGACAGATATAAATGCAGCTAAGAATATGGTTTACCTTTAGAAAGTGCAAGGGAATGGAAGTAGCCACAGGCCACTTGTACAATTTGAATGTCTGATAAGCTTTTAATGTTCCTTCGAGAAAATAAGAAAATATTAAATGAATAGCATTTTTAAAAAACACAGAAAAGTTAAAAATACTTCACGAAAATTGCAAAAGTATATATTAAATACCCCAAAAGAGCAACCGCAGGACATGATTTCTCAATATATAAATAAGAGGTATGACAAATTTCCAGTTCTGAAGCTACTGTAAATTTAATGTTTCCTATTCCTACAATACCCCAATTTGAACAGCCAAAGTTTGTTCAGGCTAGAGAAGGAACTAGAGTATGAAAACACACCTCGACTCCATTTTATTTTAAATAAATAGAATTAAAATAAATCCCTTCAAGAGTACGTTTGAATAAAGCATCAAATTTAAAATCTAGAGCGAAGGCCGATCTCTTTCTAAAATGTAAAAGGACGGGGGGGGGGGGGCCGGTTCTATATTTAGAACATACAGAAATCTAAATACAGGACTTAAAATTTACCACACCTGCACATATCAATATGGTTAAAACCAGTTTAGATATTGAAGAAAATACTTTAATTTCAGATTAAAGCAGTACTACTCTTATAGCTTTTCAAACTGTAGGTTAAGATCAAGTGTAAGCAAATATTCACATTGTCCAAAACATTTTGATTCATGCAGTACAAATTAGTATATTTAAATCACACCGGCCTTCCCTTTTTTTGCAGCCCCGTTATTTGCACTGTGAACTGTTTTAAACCTGCTCCAAATTTAACACACAGGACATAATGCAGCAGTGCTGTTAAACTAAAGTGACCTAAAGCTCTATTAAGTACTGGAAATTACCTATTATTCTAAACAGCAGCTACCAACTGCAATAGAGAAATCTCTGTGCTCTGGATACTGGATGCCAGCCAACCATTTTTGCTCCTGCAGGTCCAAACAATAAATCCTCACACTATTTTTTAATTGGCCCTAATACTTAAAAGAAGAGGGAACTTTTGAGGAGAAAACATGATGGATACTAATGCAAATATATTATAATTGTTCTAAGCATGCAACTCTTACGCTGGGGCTTCAAATTATTCAATTTTGATATCAATTTTGATATCAATAAGGGCATATAAATATTTTTAAACAAATGAATGTTAAGTTCCATAGCAATTCTACAACATTCAGAATGAAAATGCTGCATGAGTGTTAAAGCTATGTTGGCAAATACGCTATTTGTATAGTTTAAGGATGGCAGCTTAATAAATCAAAATAAATTTCCAAATATTTTACAATTAAAACCTCAGAAATATCCACTTGCTTTTTTTGCAACTGCTAAAATGAAACTGATGTCACAATGTTGTTTCATTCTCATGCTTAACTCAAAAAAGTGCATCTACCAGTAATGAAACCAAGCCAGTTGTAGCAAAAGTACAGAGTGTCTTGGATATCACTTATAGAAACCTCCCAAAAGCCATGACTAAATCTGAATGTGACCAAGGAGGGAAGTCTTTAAATAAACAAGATATTATCAGCATTTCGTTTAATTTTAATTTCAATCAAATCTACATTGCATTTTGGTCCACGTCCATGAAGAAGGAATAAACTATCATGCTACTTAACGTACATTAAATTCCCAATTAGAATCTCATAAAGAATGTCAGTATTATAAATACTGTATTTACTTATTACAAAACAATGTAGGCCATCTACTCTTGATTACACAGCTAAGGAAATACTGAAAAGGAAATGCTCAGAAAGCTCTAGTACTTGCTCCAGTACAGTACAGCAGCTTTCAAGAGTATATTGATGCAAATTATTTTATAGAAAACTGAATATGGAAAAAATCTAAATGTACATGAATTTAAATGTAAAGTCATTTCCAACTCCAGGGGGCAATGCTCAACTCCGTTTCTTAGACGAGCGAGTCAGCATTGTCTGAAGACACTTCTGTGGTCATGTGGCCAGCGTGACTATACACCGAGGCACATGGAACGCTGTTACCTTCCCACCAAAGTGGCACCTATTTATCTAATCATCTACTCATGCTTTTGAACTGCTAGGACAGTGGTTCTGAACCTTTTTAATGCCGCGACCCCAACCGGTCGTAAGTCGAGGACTAAACCGGTCGTAAGTCGAGGACTAAACCGGTCATAAGTCAAGGACTAAACCGGTCGTAAGTCGAGGACTACCCAACCGGTCGTAAGTCGAGGACTTTCCCTGCCCGGGAGCGCCACACATGCGTGGTTCCGCCCCCTGTGCCGGCCGAGGCATAGCTGGCAAGCGGCAGAGACGGAGCAGGCCGACCACCAGCTGGCCCAGCCCAAGGGAGGTAAGGCACCTGCCGGAAAAGGGGGAAAAAATGGCAGACAAAAAAAATGGCGGACAGCCTTGCTTGGCGACCCCCGTGAAATGGTCGATCGACCCCAAATGGGGTCCCGACCCACAGGTTGAGAACCACTGTGCTAGGAGGGCAGGAGCTGGGGCAAATAACAAGAGCTCATCCCCGTCGCAGGGATTATTAGCTTTCCAGCTGACAAACTCAGTGTCTTTAACTGCTGGGCCATCGTGCCCCAAATGTACACAGACAAAACAATTAAAGTAATCCAAAAGTAAGCATTTTCCTAAGCAATTCTTGAAACATTATTTGATTATTTTGCCTTACCTGGGGACTCTGGTATATTCCTCAGTGCCAGGTAAGCCCAGCTGCCCATCCACAGCGAAACCCCAGGCATAGACTTGACCCTTGTCATTTAATGCTAACGTGTGGGCTTCTCCACAAGAAACAGTGACAATGTTTTGAGCATCCAAGGCACCAACTTGCTCTGTAATTATAAATTAAAAAGTGGAAACAGCAAAAGATGTGTCTTTGCTAACAGATCAAGTCAATTTTATACTACTTCTGGCCTAAGATACGTCACAGTCTGGGAACCCCAAGTCTACTTATTGATAATTGCACCCACAAGGTCTGAGTTTTTATCCCCAAGGGACAAGTTTCAGAACCCTAAATATTTTCACTCATGCTAGAAACAGCAGTTCGGATTAATTAGGAGAGGACTGAAGGCATTACTAATTAAAAGATATCCTAAAGACTGATGTTCTTGCATTTATCTAGTGTCCTGTTTTAATCCACAAGCATGGCACGCACAAAGGTATTAAGGGATTTACTGAAAGTCCAAGCCCCTAATATGAATCCACTTGGACCCACTTGCAAAGTCCTAGGAAGTCCTAAGAAGGCCAACATTGTTCCACCAAGGTACAAGGCTACCAAATCCAAGGGCAAATGCAAATGTAAAGTCCCTAGAGTCCACAGTCCAAGTCCAGTCTGAAGTCCAAGGCAAAGGTCCAAAACCCACAAACTAATCAAGTCCAAACACACAGTCAATCATAACACAATCCAGAACTGAGAAAATCAAAGAGCACGAGGGCGAAGCACGCACACAGCAAGAAATGGGCAGTTGTTTCCAACAACCCCCAACTCCACTCATCCAATTAAATAGGCACTTGCCTATATAGCTCATCAGGAGAGATAAGGCTGTCACCTCTCCAGTAGTCTTGCCAACCTCCATTGTGCCTTCTTCTCTCAGCCCTGTGCATCTGCAAATCAGGTGGCGGAGGCAAATCCTCCTCATCCCCGCTGGCCAGCTGCAGCTGCGCCTCTCCTTTTCCTTCTTCAGCAGGCCGTTTGTCCGGTTGCCCCTCCAGCAACCTCTCTGCTGTGCCTGGCCTCTCCATTCCTCAGCAACTTCCTGACACTCCTCCGCACCCCCCTCCAGAGCCAGCTCCTCCTCATTGTCTGAGCTGGCATCCGGGGAAGTCATCACATCTAATTATATCTGGAAGTGATTGTAAGCTCCTGCCTCAGCTATTCCTCCCAAGAAAGCAGAACTCTTGAAACAGGCATTGTTTCAAAAGGAACTTTTATTGAGAGTTAGTGATAGCAGAAGAGCAAAGCAAGATCTAACATTTTTCCCGGGCGAAATGTTACATTAAAGCATCCCTTTCAAAACCCCTCCCCTTTGGCCAGATGTCCAGTTTGATTTCATCCAATCCTCAGGTGCGAAGTTGTTATGGGAACCGAGGTGATAAGCACAGATCCCAGGCGCTGTTCTCAGGGTTTTGGTTCCTTACAGCCTCCTCCCATTGGAGTGGAGATAAGACAGATGGCCCAGGGCACCGTTCCTCTCCCGTTCACACACTGCGGTATCAAAGAGGTGAGGACAAAGTGGAGGAAACACTGACCGACCTCCCCCTCCCAAAGGCATGGCCTAACAGCCTCCCCCCTCCCAGAAAAATGGCAGAACCCGAAAGAAAAAAGGAATAGAAAGGTTGAGGGTGTGACAGTGATTTTCATACAGTCAAAAGCCAAAGTCCGAGTTGTTTCTAGAGACTATAATTTCTGAATTTCTGCATTAAAATCTTGGACAGCAACAGCTAACATAATCACAAAACATAACACTGAATATTACACTTGCACACAGAGACAAGTAGTCCTCGACTTAATGACCACAATTGGGACTGGAATGTCAGTGCTGAGTGAAATGGTAATTAAGCAAGCAAGACACTCATGTAACTGTTTTGCCCAATGAGTGCAATTCTAGCACTCCTGGTTGCGTCATTAAGCAATCTTCCTGCATGTTAAGCAGATGGAATCCCAGGTAAGCACAAGATGCCTTGGGGAGGGGGAGGCCAGGGGAGGGTCCATGGGGGGGTGCAATCCTTCATTAGGCTGCAGGAACAGAGTTCAAATTCCATTCCTATAGTCCAACAAAAATTTCCTCTCCCATCCCTCCATCCACAGGGGAAAAATCCTTCACTGTGGTCTGCAGGAACAGTGTTAAAATCCTGAAGACTTTAGCTCTGGTCCTACAGCCCAATGAAGGATTTCCACTCCCTTCCACCTACTTGGGGGGGGGGGGGATCCTTCATTGCGCTGCAAGACTAGAGCTAAAATATTCAGGAAATCCCAGCAGGCAGCCCTTTCAGCCAGTGCCGCAAAGAAAAGAGAGAGTCCTTGCAGGACTCCTTGCCAACTGCTCCACTGGAGAAACTGGCAAGGAGATTGCAAATGGTGAGGGTGCTTGGTAACCAGCCACATAACCATTGGGGGAGGCATGGCATATCAACAGCTGAAAGTGCTTTAGGGAAAGCACCCTTTCTGAGGCCACTGTAACTGGTTAAACGACCAGTTGTAAGTCAAAGACTACCTGTAATACACATCAGGATTTAAGAATGAAAACTATACCTGCTTACCCTCCCCAGAAAGCAAAACTGAATAGAAAATTCATCCTTCCAAAATTTTCCAAGCTATAATAAAGCATTTTGTCATTTCTATCATTTTCTTCAAATATTATCACCCAAGAGACTAAGATATAAAAATTAACAAAACCTCAGTTGTCTTGTCTTCTTAAGGATCCATTAGTGATTCACATGAGCCAAAACCTTTCTAGAACTACTAATGTGCCATACTTCCCAAGAAAATAATTTTGTAGAAACTGGTAGATTACTTTTATAGAGTAAAGCAATGCAACATTTATTTTATCACTGCCACTGGTGTGCTGGATCTTCCAAACCATCTAGGTGCTTTTCAACTTAAATTTACTGAATTTAATTCAAGTATAATAAACAAAAAATAGGGTTTTTTTCTTTCTTTTAAAACATATGTGGCTACTGTACTGGGAAGCACATATACAAATATAAAGTCACATAGAGAGGGATCTTTCACATCAAGTATTTCATAAAAGAAAACTATCAACCCCATCCACCTTAAGAGTATTATTTATATATATATATATATATATATATATATATATATATATATATATATACACACACACACAAAAAATGATGTCCAGGATAAAAGATACCATCATGAGAAATTTAAACAAAAAGATTAGATAAGATTTCACAAATGTAATATTTTCAAAATCTTAACATCCCTACATAATCATTTGTTTAAAAAAATGTGGTAAAGCTCTTTAAATATGAATTAGTTTGATATTATACATTAATTAGATGCCTTCAAGTGTGCAAATCTGGTACCAAAATTTAGAATCAAAACCGTGTAGGATCCAACCAACATTATTTTTTAATCTTACCTGGTCGTTTTCTAGATTTTTCATGGCCTAACTGTCCTAAATCATTACATCCACAGGTATACACAGTCCCATCATCCAATACAAACACAGTATGCCTCAGTCCACAGCCGACATCTTGAACTTTTTTGTTTACAAAGAAGCTGCATCTTCTGGGTTCCAGGACAATCTCTTCATCAATACCGCCCAATCCAAGTTGTCCAAAAGATGCATTTCCCCAACATAACATGTTGCAAGTCCTTTCAATATTCTGCCAACTTCAATCTGCAAAAGCGTTCCACCAGCATTACTGTCACAGAAGAAAAGGTTAGTCAATAAGGTTAGCATTTATATCAAGGTACACTACTTTCACCCCTCAATTTTTACGACCAGCCCAAATAAAAACACTGCAAGAATTTTCAAATTTATACCTAAAGCAAACCACTTCTGAAAAACCTGGCCAAGAAAACTACAGGGACTTGTTCCAGATAGTGGTCAGGAGTTAATAACAATCTGAAAGAGCAAAAAAAAAAGTATTTTAACTATTTCAAATAATTATGTGATTTGGAAATTTTTGCTCTGGTAACTATCAGAAGTGTGAGGTTGCTATTTTATTGGTAGAGTAAATTGGTTTTTTTTTAGAGGATATGTCAGGGGTCACACTTAGAAAACTTAGGCAGGATCAAACCAAGGACAATTTGTTTAATTGCATGTTACTTTTCACAAACTGAGTAAGTTTAGTGTGACAGCTCCTCACATATATAATTATTTCTCTTTGTGTCGCATTAAAAAGTAAAAACAACTTCTAGAAGATCCAAAGACTACAAGAAGTCCTTTCAAAGAGATGAAGTAGCCTCCAGAGTTGCATTGTCATAAAGCAGGGGTCTTCAAACTTGGCCCTTTTATGATTTGTGGACTTCAACTCCCAGAATTCCTCAGCCGGGCACGCCGACTGAGGAATTCTGGGAGTTGAAGTCCACAAGTCATAAAAGGGCCAAGTTTGAAGACCCCTGTCATAAAGTGTTATTTCTGCTTCCAAATAATTGCTATTTAGAAGTGATGCAATACTATTCCAAAGGCCTTTTTCAAAGCTGTTTTCAAAAATATTATGCATGCATTAAATATCATTCTAAAACAGTATAGCATCAGTTGTTCTGTTTCAAACCCCCTCCCCGCCCGAGAATTCAAACATATTATAGGAAACCACAAACAGAACACTAATTAAGATATTTAACAGTGAGCCAAACGAATTTAATAACTCATGAAGTTAGATTCTACAACTTCTAATTATATATATTATCTATTAAAATACCTAAGCAAACTCTGGGAACACAAAAAGAATGTAACGTAAGAATATAGGGCAGTCGTCACAAATTAAAAGTTAAAGCAGAGCTTGAATAATGCTTTTCAAGGATTTTTCAAATGATGTAATCCAATTTGGGGGAACTGGTGTTAAAGCTCTGAAGCTAATTGCGTAAGGAAATGCCTATACTGGAAGACTTGCCCAAATAGGCAAATGTTTTCCATTATTAACTTTTAAAGCCATAAACAGCTTAGGATTGATTAAAGGAGGGATCACTTCTGCCATAATGAAACTGCTTGGGGATTAATCTTTAGGCGAAGCCTTCTAAAGTTCCTCTATTTGAAAGCTTATTTATGGTCAAAGCATGGTCCAAGACAGCCTTTTCCTGCATTGTTCCCAATCTGGGAAATGTACTTTCTCAGGAGCTATGCTTGACATTCAGTCTTCTTTAGGAACAGATGATCTTTAAATGGCAATTGTTTATGATTTAACCTATATTTATGCATGTGTATTGCACAGCACACCACACCTTCACATGCATTGTTTTAACTACAAGTGGCCCTGAATGTTCTTTCAGACAGCAAGGAAAAATACAAATCAAATACATTTATAATATTAAACACCCATAAAAGCTTTTCCCCCCTAGCCTATAAATTATATACGCAACTGAAGTCCACCTAACTGCTAATCAGCATTTGGGAAATACAGTGCAACTTTTGAAGTGTTCTGGGCACAGAATAGGACAGGTATGCTATGGACTAGTTTTCCTAAATTTAAAACTGCTTATAAAAGAAATTCTGTTGCAGTGATTGTTTAATCACTTTCAAAATTAAAAATAAAGCCTGAATCAAAACAGGTTATAGCAAGTATGGTCTAACTGTAGTTCATCAGATATTCTCACCTAAAAATCTTCCAAGAGTTCCTCATCTCTCAAATGGATTATAATTCAAAGAACTCTGTAGAATTTTTTTTTTACATTTTAAATCTGAAATGCTGCATATGGCATATGGCACAGGCTAATAGAAAATGGACTAGAGTTAACAGTTTAAAATCAGAAATGGGTATGGGAACATGCCGGAAAAAAGATATTTTGGAGACCTGGAAATGTTATCCTATCCTACAACTCACACGTATTTTGCCTATCTGAGCCAATTCCAAATATGACTTTCTGCTTAAATGTAGAATCTTACATATTTATTCCTAACTAAACTTGATTCAAATATTGCTTCAGACCGAAACACAGAAAGTAAATAATTAAATCCTACCACATTTAGGAGACATTTAAGATGATGTTGCCTTGAAGAGTGCATAGCAGTATTTATGCATTCATGTCAACTGCATGTACAATTTTAATCTGTTGCAAGAAAATAAACAGATACACATTAATGGAATCCAAATTTGTCCAGCCCTAAGCAAATAATCTACAAATTAACTTTTTTATTAACAGACTTTAAAAAAAGCTTTTCTCAATGAAACGAAATGATAAATTTAAGACTTCCATTTAATTAGCAAGAAATTTATTAGAAAAGATAAAATACTAAGTAATAAACAAAAAGCCCTATTCTGTACTGCAATGGACAAAGTTCCTTTCTCCCTGTAATACTACTGTGCCACAGCTCTAGGAAAAATAATCAAATATAATAAAAAAAATTCCATTCTGCAACTCATAGCATGTGTATTATTTTTAAGAACTCACCAGTCTCAAACTACTTAGTAAGGACTAATTTTGCAATATGACGACTAGATACAGTGCAAAGTTCATTTAAGAAGCAATAGCAAACACATGTAAAAACAAGAAACGTGACACGATAAATATAGTCCTGTTGAAAAATAATATATGGATTCTTGAAAGAGAGAAGTTTTGGGTAAATTGGGATTTACATAAAGTTATTTAAAATTTCACATCATAATACGTATAAAAATCTATTCCTGTATTTTTAAATATCTAACAATTTTTCTAAAAAATTCTATCAATATCACTGGTCCCATTCAGATTAAGAAAGGGTTATAATATAGCATAGCATACAACAGGGGTCTTCAAACCTGGCCCTTTTATGACTTATGGACTTCAACTCCCAGAATAAAAGGGCCAAGTTTGAAGAGCCCTGGTGTAGAATATTATTTCTCAACCTTAGCAATTTTAAGATGTAAGGTCCCTGGCCCTTACTTAAATTTGAGATACCATTAAAAGTCTAATCAGGCAACTCAAACAGAGGCTTCTTGAGGAAATAATGCTTTAATTGATCAAATAAAATAGCTGGGTGGCAAACAATCTGGAACACAGGAAGAGTTATGTCCAGAAGTGCCTTAGAACAGAGGTCTCTGTTTTGATTTGGCGGCCCGGAAAGGGAGGCAGGTACGTGCGCATGTGCAAATGGGCCGCACATGAGCACATATGCAAATGGGGCTGCAGGACGCTATGGGCAGCGCTAGTGCCAGTGGGACGCTCGGGGGCGGGGCAACGCTAGTGCTGGTGGGACGCTCGGAGCCGGGTGGCGCTAGCACCGGCGGGATGTTCGGGGTGGCACTAGCATAAGTGGGGGGGGGGGTGAGTGCACACGCATGTGTGCGTGCACTTGGCCATCCCTTCATGTGGCCTGGTGGCCAAGCGGCCGCAATCCGGCCATGGCCCAGTTTGGGGACCCCTGCCTTAGAAAGTTAGTAGCATTGCTTTATAAACTTTGTTAGCCAATGAAAATCAGACAACAGAGCCATCACATCATAAGGAAGACATCAATCATTCCTGTACACTCCCTTATTCCCTCCTTCAGTACATCCCATCCATGTACATGTTTCCCACGCTTGCATAAAATTTGTCCTGACAGCAAGATAACAATAGTTAGGCTAAACAATTTCTTTTTGTTCCAGTTACAGAACCCTTCAAAGATGTGTGGATATTAACTCCCAGGATTCTGGGAACTGAAGGCAACACATCTTAAAATTGCTAAAGTTGAGAAACACTGGTGTAGAAAATAGTCATTTTAAAAAAAAATCATATTATGTACCAGAAAGAATATGCTCTCTCCGAAAAAGTTTTAAACAGTTAAACTTTGTTAGGATATGCAGTATAAAATATATATCCAAGAATAAGTCCTGCTGAAAACAAAGGCCCTCACTGAATTAAACTCTATGAATGCACTGTAAATATTTGTTTGCCTTTGCCAAACATTTACAAAAATCTCTTAGCAACAATAATAATAATAATAGGTAGAATAAATCTGATAACAGTTCTATTCATTTCCAGGGATTACAGCTTTATTTCATTCGTCCACCTAAGAATTCTGAAAAGTTCTTCTGCATAAACCTAGAGCTTTCCAGAAGCATACAGTGGTATGAATCATTATTGCAACATCACTTATGTATAACATAACTACTTTACTCAACATGAACAGGAATACTATAATCTCCATATCATTATGTAAGATCAAAATTAAAATAAAAACACCTTCATTCTATCACCTTTTAAAAATATATGTATTGATGTTTTAAGTTTATTATTACACAACAATTTTACACATTTTCCTTTTCTTTTTTAAAGCATTAATATAGTCTTGGTAAGTGGAGGCAATTTGGGAAGCAAAAGTGTACGTAAGAGAGTCAACAAATAACTGCCAGCTTTGGGATATAACCAGCAAAGAGGCAGATTCTATCTACTTTAAAAGTCATAATGTCCTTTATTTTGAAATTACTGCTCCTTGTTCCTTGTCTACCTCAAACAACCTTCAGCTTCTGTACAACATTCCCAAGTCTTAGCTCTGCATATTTCATCAATTAACACTGCCCTTACATGAGTAATAGTTCTCATTACTCATGTAAATGTGTCATTATGCTATATAATTGATCATCCATATAAATATGGGTAATATATATTAGTGTTCTTGACACAGAAAAATAGTATCTACTGAAGAAAATAGATCTCTGGGAGTGTTGATATCACTATTAGGAGCAACTACAGATTTAATGGTAGCAGCTTTGGGTTTCATTGCCACAAAATCAGAAAAATATTATAGTGAGCATTTTCTGACTATGGAGCCAATAGTGTACGTTTAAATGTTCCTAACATAGGCACATATCTAAAAGAGCTATTCCTCACCATTACTTTTCTAAGGACTTCTGCATTTTCTTTTGATTTATATACACTCTGTAATTAAACAGTGAATAGTAATAAAAAAAAACAGAGTATACTTGATCTTCCTGTCTGCATTTACAGATCCTAACTCATTTCAGTAGCCACTCTGAGCAATGTATTAATATTTAATATATTAAACAGCTATGTAGAAAGAAAAATACTTTGATGGGATATTTCTATGACTTCAATTATTTCATATTAATGGAAAGCTCTATCATAAAAACAGCATTAGATAAGTGAGGTCTGAGATTATACAACTATATGCACTTTTGTGCAAGTAAGTTTTCAAGCATAACAGGACTTGGGAATGGGAATTATTTGAGTAATATGATCTACAAAACAGTTTTGTATACTTTGAAGAATGCCAGTGCAAGAAGAAATATTAGACAGCACGGTTTCATATATTTCACAACAACAGTTTCCCAGCAAAAGTTTCAGGTGCTGTTGAAATGCGAGAGAACAAGCATATAGATGAAACTGCAAGCCAATCCCTTATTTAAAAGCAAGCTTTGCTGAAAGCAATGTGACCTACTTCTGAATAATAAAAAAAAAAAGTTGGGTTACATGATTTACCAAACAACGGGCTTTCATATCATTATGGGATACTGCCCCCTCCATGATACTTTACACTTTTTCTTCAGCTTTCACTTTTCACCACCCCCCCCCCAAAAAAAAACTCCCCCAACCCTCTGCAGCCATTTTACTTGTGGAAGGAAAACAAAAAAGCAGGCAGGAATTTGCCCATAAACAAGTCGAGGCTGGCTTTTTTTGGCCAATTGGGAGGGAGACGATCACAAGCAGGGCAGTTTTCAATGAAAATCCCTCGTTTCTCCCAGCAGCCAAAAACAGAAGCCTGGGGGAAAAACATGTCCAAGAGAAGAAGATAAAACGCGACGAGCATCCGCCCCCCTCGCCTTCTCCAGCGACTGGAGGCTGCTAGTTTTGAATTTGGGGCACGGCTAGGAGCAACCCACAGCCTTCTCCTCTCATTTTAATCGGAGGGAGAGGGGGGGGAGCCAGGTTTTAACCTTTCCTGGCTCCCCTCTTCGCCCACACTCCTGCCCTCTCCGCGGTCTGCGGGTCCAACGGGGCCTGCACAATCTTAGGAAAGGGGTTCTTTCCTTCCCCTCTTAAATATAAAGGGGGAAAAGGAGTCGAGCTGCCTGAAGTCCTGGCTCGGCTTGCCCTCTCCCCAGAAGGCCTACCCGTTGGGGGCGGAAAGGAGGGGAGCAGCCGGCGATGACTGCCGCTCCGAGCCCCCCCGAAGGAGGAGAGACGCCCCGCCGAGCCGTCCTCCCAAACCGCCTCTCCGGCCAGCCCCGGGCTCCACCCGCGCCTTCCCTAGCGGCCTCCTCTCCTCTCCGCGCCGGGAAGCACCCCGCCCGGGCTGGACTCACCGCGGCCGCTACGCGTCCCTCCCTTTCTCGGGAGCGACCGCGGCGAGACTGCCTCCTGGCCTGGCTTACAAATGCGGCAGGGCGGGCGGGAAACAGGCCCAGAAGCGCCGACACGGCGCGCGTAACGCGCAAGCGCCCTTCCCATTCGCGGAGGGCCCCGATAGGACGGGAGGCGCTGCACGGGGCAGGCCGCCCTTCCTAGCTCGCCCGAGGGAGAGGCGGCGGAGGGCGGCACGGGGGCGCCGTCTCTTCCCGCTTTTGCCGGGCAATCCTCGGCGGCTCTGTTGAACTGAGGGCCGGGGCAGCCCCTGCGAGCCCCAAGCGGGCCTGGCTCTGCCGCGGGGCCGGCGAGCGCCGCGGAAACCCAGTTTTTGCCCAGCCGGACTGCCCTGCTTGTCCCCCCGATGCCAGTCCAGAGGAGCAGGCAGGAGGCTCCTCGCTGCCCTCTAGTGTTTATCCGGTTGGTGGCCATGCACTGGATTTTACCGGCTTTATCCCCGTGGGGTACGAGCTGTAATACGGTTACAGTCCGCTGGTCTTGGCCCACTACGGAGGTGGCTTGGGAAGGAAAGCTCCGGGCTTTCAAGCGGTTATATGGGCTCGGATGGGATAGATTGCTGAACAAAGTTGGTCTTAACGTAGTAAAATGAACAATAGCTAGAATAATGATTTGTCTGCATAATTGCTAGAATAATGATGTAATGCAGTGGTTCTCAACCTGTGGGTCGGGACCCCATTTGGGGTCGATTGACCATTTCACGGGGGTCGCCAAGCAAGGCTGTCCGCCATTTTTTTTGTCTGCCATATTTTTGTCCGCCATTTTTTTTCCCCTTTTCCAGCAGGTGCCTTACCTCCCTTGGGCTGGGCCAGCTGGTGGTCGGCCTGCTCCATCTTTGCCGCTTGCCAGCTATGCCTCTGCCGGCGCAGGGGGCGGAACCACGCATGCGCGGTGCTCCGGGCAGGGAAAGTCCTCGACTTATGACTGGTTGGGTAGTCCTCGACTTACGACCGGTTTAGTCCTCGACTTACGACTGGTTTAGTTCTTGACTTACGACCGGTTGGGGGTCGCGGCATTAAAAAGGTTGAGAACCACTGATATAATGCGTAATCACTGGGAAAATTCACTGGGAAAGTTCTGTGTCAGTAATATGTGGCTAACCAAATGCGCATTGCACATGGATACTTTGTATGTAGCAAAACCTTCCATTGTATGCCCGTGAGAAACGATCCAAATGTGTATTTCCATGTGTAGTCCTTTTGTTCCTGAAAGAAGGATAGTATAAAACTGAAGTCTAATCCCGCCCTCCTTGTTCAGAATTGCATGTCTCCATATGCCTCTGAACCTGCACAAATAAACTTCTCTGCTAACCCCTCTGGAATTAGTAAGAGTTCTTTCGTTTTCCACAAGAGTCTGGGACTCCTACGTTTCCTACGGAACTGAACATGAGGAATTCTCCAAGAGATATTGTCACACAAAATGCGACTCATGATGTTGGTGTCCCATTTAGAAGTAAAATCTCAATCTTATTTTGAAGGAGATGCGATTGATTCCAGGGTGACTACAAGCAAGCGACAGACATCTCTAGCATAAATAACATGTTAAAGTGCTTCTCAAACTTGGCCATCTAAACTAGGGGTCTTCAAACTTGGCCCTTTTATGACTCGTGGACTTCAACTCCCAGAATTCCTCAGCCAGGCACGCTGGCTGAGGAATTCTGGGAGTTGAAGTCCCACAAGTCATAAAAGAGCCAAATTTGAAGACCCCTGATCTTAACTGTGTGGACCTTAACTCCCAGAATTCTCCAGCCAGCCAATTTAAGGTGGCCAAGTTTGAGAAATGCTGTATTAGATGGAACCGGTATCTTGCAAGCATAAGTTGTAAGCTAGAGGCATGATTTTGAAGAAATGTTCCCTTCCTATTGTAATCCTCCTGTGTACTGGATATGGGGGCTCACTGGAGGGCATCATAATAGTCAGAACAACTTTGATTCTCGCTGAAGTATGACCATAGTCTTCAAATCCCTTAAACTGAGTGGGAATCATTTGGATCAGCATAAAGCATCCTAAAATCTCCTCTTTCTTAAGTGTGCATCAGGGAAAGGTATTTGGGTAACATTCAATGCACTTAATATCTTTTGCCTAATGAGTTCCTTTCCCTGGCTGAATACAGGCTAACGAGAAATCTGCTTACACCCTTGGCATGATAATGTGTTCTGATAATCTGTTGTAGAGGTAATCCTCAACCACAATTGAGCCCAAAATTTCTGTTGCTAAGCAAGATATTTATTAAGTGAATTTTGCCCCATTTTACAACTTTTCCTACCACAGTTGTGAAGCGAATCACTGCAGTTCTTAAGTTAGTAACATGGTTGTTGTTAAGTGAATCTGGCTATTCACTTTGATTATCACAAAAGGTGATCACATGACCCCGGGACACTGCCATAAATTGACCCCGTTGCCAAGCGTCCAAATTTTGATCATGTGACCACAGGGATGCTACAAATGTAAAAAACAGAACTAAGTTACTTTTTTTCAGTGCCGTTGTAACTTTTGAAGAGTCATTAAACAAATGGTTGCAAGTCGACTTCCTGTAATGCATAAAACCATAGCAGGAACATCCGGGGGTACGGTCAAATGGGAGAATATGGTGGTCACAAAGGTGTGGCTAATCCCACCATCATGAACCCCATCTTGAATGTTTGACCATACTGTGAGGACACCCATGAAGGAGGATCAAATGATGGCCATCTAGTTATGAAAGTAAGAGTATTGAAACTGGGCCTTGAAGTCTCTATAACGGGTGTCAAACTCAATTTCATTGAGGGCCGCATCAGCATTGCGGTTGTCCTTGGGCTGGGTAGGTGTGGCCAGGATGGGCGCAGCCTACTGGGTGGGCATGGCTGGAGTGGGTGTGGCCTACTGGTTGGACATGACCAGCTCTTCATCATTCGCGTCAAGGGTGTCCGGTTTCGGCAGGCAGTGGGGCGCTCTTCTCAAAGCGCCGAGAGGCTGAGCCGGGCAGTGCGAAGCTTGCCACTTTGCACCTTGCTGCCTGCTGAAATCGGACAGGCTGGGTGCTGAGCGGTGACGTGCTTCTTTTGGGATTCGCGCCGCCTGGCTCAGCCTCTCGGCGCTGTGAGGACAGCACCCCACTGCCTGCTGAAACCCCTTCCCCGGAGCCCATCAAGCCGGATATGTGAACTAGGTGAGGGCCATTTGCTGGCCATTTCCAGGCGATGGTGCATTTCTTCATTCCTCACAAAGGGTGACATCTCCCCAGCACGCGCCCAGGGGGTGGGGCCAACGCGGCAGGGGCCGATCCCTTATTGTTTCCAGATGGCCTTGTGGAGCTAAGACTGAATGTGTTTCAGCATAGATGGCCACCACAAAATTTTACATTGGCTCCCGGACGGCCTGGGCTGGGGCCAAGGCATCGGGGGCCGTTCCCTCACTGTTTCCAGGATGGCTTCGCGGGCCACATGAAACCACTTCGCGGGCCGCATCCGGCCCCCGGGCCTTGTGTTTGACATGTCTGCTCTATAAGGACCAAAGACGTTCCCTTATTTCCTGACCCATTTTCCTTTAGGGCAGATGACAAGTCCTATAGGCTTAGGCAGGGGTAGGCAACCTTGGCTCTTTTATGACTCGTGGACTTCAACTCCCAGAATTCCTGAGCCAGCTATGCTGGCTCAGGAATTCTGGGAGTTGAAGTCCACGAGTCATAAAAGAGCCAAGGTTGCCTACCCCTGGCTTAGGCGTATTTCTACGAACTGTCAAGCACCGCCCAGTGGCCGAGCAAGGTGGGGCCCCAGGTCTGCTTCACTCTGGAAAACAGCAGTGGCAATACTACTGATTTGGAAAGGACGCCTTATCTTTCCTGTGATGAAATAACCTAAAATTAGCCTCCTTACTAGTTTGTCAAGACTGCAGGCCGGGAAGCATGCAGCTTGCCGAGAGGATTGCGAAGAGGTAGCGTGGAGGAAAGATCTGGGACAGGCTCAGGCGCAAGCAGGTCCCGCCACTTCACGGTGAGCTCAGCTGGCTTCTGTTCAGATTTCCAGAAATTACCATTTAGGTGTACGCTGGTGTGCTGCAGTGATCCGGCAAGGAGTAAAAGGGAAGCTCTTCTGGTGACAGCAGAAACACAGGGGAAGGGTCTTTTGGGTTGGGAATCAGTAGGGAAGGCTGGGGAAAGGCAACTTGGCATCACAGAAAAAAGGGGAGATGGAGGTCTCAGATTTGCTGTAATGGGCAGACAAGTGGTCCAAAGCCAACAGTGTTGTGCCCATGGTGGGCAAGAACACACGATACAAAAAGAAGGAAATAATTTCATCTAAAAACAAAGGCAGAAAAATTAAGTTGGTTTAGGTAGCCAATCAATTAAGGCTACACGTATTTGATAGACCACTTAATTATTAATTGAGTATCCTCAACTAACCTCACAATTCTTTTCTTACTTTTAACCCCGTTTCCCTCAACCTGGTCCCCTTCGAATGAATTGGGCTGCAATATGAGTCAATTATTCCCAGGCAATGCTGTCATTGTTTGGAGATGATCCACATGGTAATTCTGCATATCTTGTGAGCACCGCGCTGGGAATCGAATTTTTTTTTTTTACCCTGTGGTTTTTTAACAGCAGGGATAGAAAGATGAAACGGATCTTTGTTCGAAGGGTGCTGTTTTTATTTGATAGATTTAAATGTATGTCATGCTTGTTCCCTCTCCCCATAGGGTGCCCATGCAGAATTTGGGATAATTTGGAAAACTATTTGCATGTGCTCAGTGTCTTTAAAGATCAGCAATTGCTCAAATGTCGCTGTTTGAACAAATGCTCAGTTATGTAAAACCTAGAAGAGAAGGACGAGGGGT
>NW_015386799.1:119717-126425 GCF_001527695.2 Protobothrops mucrosquamatus
GAGAAGCAACCTAGAACTAAGGAGAAACTTCCTGACAGTTAGAACAATTAACCAGTGGAACAACCTGCCTCCAGAAGCGGTGAATGCTCCAACACTGGAAGTTTTTAAGAAGAGACTGGACAGCCATTTGTCCGAAATGGTATAGGGTTTCCTGCCTGAGCAGGGGGTTGGACTAGATGACCTCCAAGGTCCCTTCCAAGCAGGAGACCCTATACCATTCTGGACAAACGGCCATCCAGTAGATGGAATTAGGTTAGGGAATCTCTGATAGAAGGAAAAAATACTTTTATATGGAGGTGGAGGGAAAAATCAGATGACTATTGGTTTATAAAATGGTGAGAGGATATGTGTAGGGCTACCATCCCTAATTTTACATCTCCAGGATTATTAGACAACAATTCTCAACATCCGTGTGTTGTAGGAGACAACAGTGTCAGGAAAACTAGAACAGGACAGCAGCTGAACAGCTGGATAATGAAGCAGAGTCTACCACCTAAATTATTTACTTTTTAAAGCTTTAAAGCTATAATGGAAGAAAGGACATCCTTTAATTCAGAGTCATCAACCGAAGTAATATATTGCAAGTTCTTCTCATGTACATAATATTATTTGAGTTCTGTATCATACTATTCCGAGGTTCACCGAGAAACCAGCATTTTCCTGCTTGGTTTCTAAATGCTAATTTTATAGAAAATTGTGTTTTTTCAGCGTGTGAATATAATTAATAGTCTAGGAAGCTCATTCATACATCTGAAGTAATGAAGTTATAACCATTATCAAAATAAATGGAATTCACTTTTTGTATGCATTTTGTGTCTCCAAATCCAGTATGGAGTGTTAACTAATCCAACATCTTGTTTCTCACTTGACCAACAGTGGAAAACCGGTGAGTACTTATAAATTTTTCAACCTCTTTGAAAGGACGTAGCATAGTGGTTCTCAACCTTTTTAATGCCGCGACCCCAATTAGTCGTAAGTCGAGGACTAAACCGGTTGTAAGTCGAGGACTAAACCGGTCGTAAGTCGAGGACTAAACCGGTCGTAAGTCAAGGACTACCCAACCGGTCGTAAGTCGAGGACTTTCCCTGCCCAGGAGCACCGTGCATGTGTGGTTCCGCCCCCTGTGCCGGCCGAGGCATAGCTGGCAAGCGGCAGAGACGGAGCAGGCCGACCACCAGCTGGCCCAGCCCAAGGGAGGTAAGGCACCCGCCGGAAAAGGGGAAAAAAATGGTAGACAAAAAAAATGGTGGACAAAAAAATGGCAGACAGCCTTGCTTGGCGACCCCCGTGAAATGGTCGATCTACCCCAAATGGGGTCCCGACCCACAGGTTGAGAACCACTGACATAGCAGATAGCAAGTGTCCGTTGAATGTGCAATAGTACAAAATACCACATTTTTCAGGGGTTGTGTTAATGTTATCTGATTGGCCAAAATCACCCAGTGGGTTTTTTGGTGACTTAAGCCCAAGTCTAAGTACCACTTCTGAATCTTCAGCTGGCTTGTAATATAAAGGTAATCCACAATGGCTCCTAGGGTTGCTTAGCAACCATTTGAAGTTATGACAGGCCCTGCTCAAAAAGTACTTACAACCTAGTTCCAACGGTTGCCCCTCATAGTCATATGACCGCATTTTGGGTGCCTGTCAACCAGCCCTCATTTTTTGGCTGTTTGCAGTGTCCTGCAGTCATATGACCATGATTTAGATGCTTTTGCTGAAAACCAGCATTTACTTCCATAGTAAATGAAAGTGGGGGGAAAGTTCCATAGAGAACAATGAGTTAACAACTGCAGCATTCACTTAATGATTGCTGCAAAAGGGTCATAAATTGGATTGATCACATGGGTGACCCACTTTAAGACTGTCACAACTTACAGCAATTTTGAGCAGGCTCCATTACGGTCATATGTGAAGGACACCTGCACCTGAACTTGAAATTGAGACCATTTCTATGTCTCATTTAGCCAGATTTCAGTTATGAGATTTTATTGACTTTATGATGGTGTTTCACTTCTGCTGCTAGCAGCTTTGAAAATAGTGAATAAAAAAGAAAATAGACATAAGTAAATATTTTAAAAGTTTCAAAAAATATTGAAAAGGAGGAAATGTCCCTATTTGATAGGGTGAATGCCATCTTTATAGTGTGGCAGTCATAATTATGGATTGACAGTATACAGACATTGAGCATAATTATACTGCTGGAACTCTTCTAGATTTTGTCCTTGACTCTGAGCATGCGTAAGAAGTCTTGGGGCCCAGAGCTAAATGTGACCACCCCACAGTCTTGGCTGCAACCCTTAAACACCTCAAAATTGACTTATTGACTTGATAGAAAGAAACAGTCTATATCTTTAAAAACCACATGGCTTCAAAAGCTTGGACACCAGCATGCCTGCTTGGTTTTTCTTCATCCTCATCAGAGAAATGGGATATCTGTTGTATTTCAGTCCCAACCTACCTACGTATATATAAGAGGAGTGGGATTTCTGCCTCAGCTTACTTAAGTGCAAGAACAGATATTCATTTTCTTTGAATATACCTTGCCTAAAAACAAAATCTTAAATCTTTTGCTGGCAATTGTTTCTAAACAAATGGAACAGAAGACAAGAAAGCACATGTACACTAGTTCCATTCTCCACTTTTGTGTTTTCAAAATTCCATTTGCCCAAGTCTTCCAATTATATTCTGAAACATGCATTGTTGTTTCGATGGGCTGTTGGGAGCCCAATTATGTTGGGGGAACAGATTCTTATGCATCCTTTTGTTGACTCAACCACACTTCAAATAGCTTGTTAAATGATTGTTAATAATCAACAGTGTGAGCCTATTAGTGAAGAAAGATGCAGAATCGGGACAATTTGGAAGGGGAGAGTAATAGCATTATAGGAAGAAAGATGGGTTGCAGTTCGCTTGTGTTGGACCTCATGAGTATTCCACACCATTAGTTCCCTGCTACTATTGATAACCTGAAATCTTGAAATCTCCAGGATACCGAATCACCCATTAAAAAAGCATTCATGCATTTTTGATCTGCATACTTTTGAAAGCATGGAGGGGACACCTAATCTGAATATGTTTCCTGAAAGGGGTTTGGATCTTCTCTCATATTGTAAAGCACAGATCTGTCTTCATGTAATAGTAAAATGTGTCAGATGATCTGGCCTAGACACCTCATAGGCATTTATATTCTAGGAACAACAAAATATGTCTGAGTTATCATTACATTACATTATCAATAAAAAGGTCTCATATGTGCTCAAAAGTGGTAGGCAATCAAATAGATTGCTAGGATGTATCCTATAATGTTCTGAATAATATAAATATTTCTGTATCACAAATGAACAGCACTAGCAAATGGATAGCCCGAGCAGACCGTGAAAATTGTATGAAAACTTAGAAAAAGAAGATACTTTTGGCAACTATCAAAACTCTATCACTTACAGCATCTACATCTTAAAATGCATTGACATAATTTCATAATAACCTTCCTTATTAATATTCCTGGTAGCAGGGCAATTGTATGCTTTCCTCTCAAAAGCATTTTATTTTGTAAGAAATTAAACTGAGGGTGGGATGGGGTCCTAAGGTAAAGAACCATGCACAAGAAAAATATGTTTAATTGGGCTATCAGTGTTGAAAAAGTTGCTAGGTTATTTCGTGAGCCATAATATTCAGCAGAAAGCTCACACTGAAAGAATTATGAAAGGACACATGGTAAAATTATTAACCAGCACTGAGATGTTTGTGAGGCCTGCAGAAGCAAATGACGGAGTTTTAACAGCTAAGAATGCTCCCAAAAATTCTAAGTGAATCATAAACAATTTCACAACTTTTCCTAGAATTGAGTCTTGCAACTGTATTTTGGTGGTCTTTTAGGAAATATGGATCAAGGATGGGGAAGTGGAGTCCTTTTCCACCATCCTCTGGTTTCCTTCAGTAACTAACCACACAGATCCAGATTCAGTGCTTTTATTTCCATTATAGTTTTAGATGCAAATTGATTTTTTTTTTTGTATTCTCGTGGGCATCAATATCTACGTTATAAAGCTTAATGATCCCAAACCCATTGCTGGTGAAATGAATAAAAAGCCTTTCTTTAAGGTAATATTTACCAATTGCCCCCAAATTATTATTCTCTAGTATCCTAGGATTTGTAGTTCCCATGTCTGGAGAGCCCAGATTGGAGAAAGCCGGCATATCCTTTGTAAGGATGCGCCCCTGGTTGAGTAAGCTAACAATAATCTCAAGTTCTAGTAATGCACAATAGCAGAAGACAATAGCAATGAAGAAAAAAATGGAATTTTTCCTTATTAAGTTCATTAGTGCTGCATTTTTCCCAACGAGGAATACAAAGGGAAACTTCTGCTGTATCTTTCACATGCAGTGCCTTTTCTGTGTAAACTCCTCCCAACAGATTATAGTGTAAGAAGAAATAATCTGAACAAAAGAACTATTGGCCACCACCTGGTTCTTTATAAAAGAAATCAAAAGAAGTAGTCAGCCACATGAAAGATGTGCATGCATGCAACTGTCACCATGGGTAGCTAACAATAGAAAGACATCGTATGAGCTCAAAACTGGCAGTCTAACAAGCTAAAATACTTCCTATTTTTTCTTGTAAGATAAATACTACAATGGAAATAGTTGAACATCTTCCAGTTTAAAATAACAAACTCAACACTTTTCCCCCCATCCCCAAGAGGAGCATATAAATGTTTTGATAAATATTTAAAAATAATTTCTCAGAAGAACTTACATTCATAAAATAAGGCCCATAATCAATATAGAATAATGATGAATTTGAACCTAATTGTGAGAAGTTTACTACATATTCATTTGTTCAGCTATTTATTCTTCCAAGCTAGGTTTTTTTCACTTTCCCTCACACAATCTTAATATCTTCAGTTTTCTTTTGCACTATTCTCAATTATTACTATTTTTCATACACAACAAAACCTTGATCAAACAGCAGAATTATTTTTTCAAAACAACAATTTTTTCTATTAACAGGAAGTGGCAAATAATGTTAAATATGGCAATCTGTATTTACAAAAAAAAATAAATCTGACAGAATCATAAAAAATTGCAAAGACTTACCCAAACTTCCCTTTGTTTGTTTCCTTGATTCATTCTAAGATTGTGGAGTCCAGTTTACTCTAATTTCTTCCTTGTTGGGTGAAAGAAATTAGTGGGAGGAAAGGAACTTTCATAGTTTCACAGTCTTTTTTTTTAGAGAACTAATGTGCTAACCAATCTTAAAATGTTTACATTAACGTACACTTTATTACAGGAGGCTATATTTTAAATGCAGTGACTTACCTTGTTTTGCCCAATGACTGTGAGTCAGCCCATACTTTAGACATTAGGAAATCAATTTGATTCATGATGCTAATTAAAAGGCACAAACAGGAGTCTTTCTTAACTTTACAAGCTTGTACATATACTTTCCAGTCTTATTTCATGAAAGAAGTATGCATCTTTTAAAGGGTTAATATTGCTATGGAGCAAAGTTCTGTCACAACAAGATCATTTCTTCAAAGGACTTCTGGGAAGAGAAGAGGAAGAAAGGAAAAACAAAGAAAAGAAAGATACACACAGCTCTGATTTGGGGAACCACTTTGGGGGGCACTCTCAGGCTGGGGAGCCTTGGACCTCCTTCTGGCGGTCAACCCTAGCAAAATCATCAGTTCAAGCTTGAAGATAATGTTCTGCTGAAAAGGTTTTTCTTCCTTCTGAATTAGTTTTGTTTGCCCTCAGTAACACCAACCAGGAGTTTCTATGGTGTGTCAAAAAAAGGTAAGATTGAGTCCACACCATGCAACTGAAACCCTGCCTCTTTTTAACATGCTTGTTGCACATAAAAAGGGACAGGATTTTGAGCACACAATTGTAGTCCCAATCTGGATATTTTTGACACACGCTCACACACAGTTACCCTAGGACTAACCAAGGACCATATCTGGCAATCTTAGTACAGTATGAAGAAAGAATAGAAGCAACCGCAACAACCAGAAACAGAACAATAGATTCTGGTGGGAAAATGGCATCAATACAACAATTGATATAGGTTATGGTATTCATTGCAAATGTTGGTAGACTTTTGGGAAATATATTAGGATTCTCAAGAATACAACTTGCAGGCAATGATTTTGCCCGGGACACTCTACAGCAGACATGTCAAACTCGCGACGTCACGTGATGCTGCACAATGTATTGGGACAGTTTTGCCATTGCTGGCAATGGGGTGGGCACGGTTCCCGGATGACGTATCTGGCCCGCTGGCCAGCAGTTTGACACCCCTGCTCTACAGAAATAAAAATTGGACTTTGAAGAAGTAGGCTAAAAAGAGTACTGGTGGTTTTGAATGTTGATGTTGGAGAAGATCTGTAAGAATATCATAGATATCCAAGGAAACAAATAAATGGATCAACAAACAAATCAATCCAAAGTTTTCACTTGAGACACAAATGACTGAAATTATATTTTGCTCATTTAGATTTAAGCTCTCATCTAAAATGAAGAAGAAGAAGAAGAAGAAGAAGAAGAAGAAGAAGAAGAAGAAGAAGAAGAAGAAGAAGAAGAAGAAGAAGAAGAAGAAGAAGAAGAAGAAGAAGAAGAAGAAGAAGAAGAAGAAGAAGAAGAAGAAGAAGAAGAAGAAGAAGAAGAAGAAGAAGAAGAAGAAGAAGAAGAAGAAGAAGAAGAAGAAGA